>NW_022196912.1:118273499-118286288 GCF_008632895.1 Mastomys coucha | reverse complement strand
TTTGAACTCATGACCTTCCGAAGAGCAGTCGGTGCTCTTCCCCGCTGAGCCATCTCACCAGCCCATGAGGCCCTTTCTTAAAGTCAAATGACAAATGTAGCTGTTGTAGGTCCTCACCTTATTTCATTCCAGCTCTTCTGAATAAAAGATAAAAGAACTGATGCTGTCTTCTTAGGCTTCTTAATCTGTTTTTTTATTGCATATATATATATATATATATATATATATATATATATATATATATACTATTCACAGTAGGAGCATCCTCCGAACACTAACTGTCACAAATTTGAGATGATGTATGTGCCACTCTGTGAGGTTTCTTGTCATCCAAGTGGCTTGTGCTCTGGTAACCTGAGGTGGATGGCAATAGTGCAATTTTCCCATGGCAATGTTGTTCTAGAGGGAGTGTGTCCATTCCACTCAGGCCGCTGAAACCCAATCTGCAGGAAAGGACATTCAAACTGAATTGGAGGTTAAATTTCATTTGCTGATTTAATAAAAACTAACAGGATGGATTTGGGGATATTTCATTAATCTTTCTTTCCTTCCAGTGCAAAGGAGATTAAGTTCATTCCAGCTCAGCCTTTGCTTTCTCTTCTGCAGCCCACTGCAATGTCCACTTCTTCTCTGGCAAGTTAAAACCTAATTAGTCACACACAATTCTCCCTTGACCCTGTTACCGCTTGCAGGAAAGCACTGAGGAGCAGGCATGAAGGAGCACATGCAAGTGTGTGCATGCACAGCACACACACTCACCGCACATATTCTTATCTCACACACATACAAACAACAGAACGCCACACACACACACACACACACACACACACACACACACACACAGGTGTATACATATTTACACACTTTCACTTGTACTACATACATATAACAACATATACATCATATATCATACACACATATATATAACATCACATGCACACATATCACATACATGTACACACTTGTGTGCATGTTTCATTATCTATGCATCACATGCATGCAAGCCACACACATATAAATATATATCACATATATACCATACTAAATACTTCACAACCATATATGACACATGCATACACACACTAAACGTGCTCAGTACATACAACATAACCCATATATAATATCACTCTTATATATTATACACATGGTGTATATCACACACATAGACACCACGGACAGATACCACACACATATGTATATACCACAAATAGCATATATATCCATCACACAAATCATATCACATCACATTCATGCATACATCTATACGTGATGCACAGAAGGTGTAAGGGAAAAAGGATTTTAGGTTTGGGGGGTTCCGGGAGTTCGTGGTCAAGTCAGAACTCAGTTAATTTTAATCTTGTTACTCTGCCTATGGAACTTGACCTTCCTGAGGCCTTTTTTCTTTTGTAAATGGGAGCAAATAATCCCTCATCTCACTTCCTAACATGGAGGAAACTGCCCTTTTCGGGTGTAGTCTATCATGGGAGAAAGGGCCTCAACCAAATAGCTTCTCCAGGCTGGAGTGTGGCTCAGGAGCAGAGCAGGTGCTTGGGATGTTAAAGGCTGTTGGAGAATGTCCATCCCCAACAACACAAAAAAGCCTCTATCCTGCATCCCTTAGCAGAAGTCCTCACAGGGACCAGGGCTGCCATGCCTAGTGTGACAGGGAGAGCCTCTGGGAGGGTGGCAATGTCACTCCTAAGCCAGTCTTACAGGTTAAGCACTAAGCGGAAACCTTGGTGGTACTGAGTCTCCACAAGGAAGAGGGACTGTGTCCCCATCCTCATCCCACAGACCAGGAATCTGAGGGTTAGAGGTCAGAGAGCAAGGGGCAAAGCCAGGGCTTGACTTCCAGGGTTCATGGCAGAGTGCCGCCATAGTCAAAAGTGGAGGGAGGAGGCCAAGTTAAGGGTTTTGGAACTCCAGCTTGGAAAGAAGGGGGTACTGGCTGTTGGGTTTGGCCACAAGGAACCGCATGGCAGAGCAGGTACCCCAGGGCATGATGGTGAGGAGAAGGGAGTCAAAGGCCATCGAGGCAAAGTGTGGTGGGCGTGGGGCAGATAGTGGTCAGTCAGCCTGGACTGCCCCAGCTCCTTGGAAGGCCCTGCCAACAGGTGTGAGTCCAGGGGACCAGGGAACACCTGTCGCTCCCCTCCAGTCCTCCTCCCATGGGAGCTAGCATACTAGCGTCCTTGGCCACCATGACTCCTGACTGGCTTTTTGCAGAGGCAGAAGAACAAGGCTCTGAGACTGAACGGTAGCCCTCAGGCTTCAGCCTTGTCCCATTCTTGCCCTCCAGCCCCGAGCCTCCTTCCTGTTAGCTCTTGGTTGTCCCGCTAGATGGGAGACAACATCCCCACCTCATCCAGACTCTGCCCTCAGAACCTAGGCAAAGAACAGCCTCCTCCAGGAAACTCAGTCCCCAGCCCACACTGTCTGCCACAGAGGGCCCAACAGGTCCCCTGGTCCAGACTCAACACCGAAACGGAAGATGGCTGATCTCTGCCCTGTCCGTGTCTGGGAAAGCATGTCTGCCCTCTGTGAGGTGTGGCAGTGCCTGTTGAGTTTCTAGCATTTGCTGGGGACCAAATCCAAGGCTCTGTGTAAGCTGGGTAAGCCCTCTGTCAACTGAGCTACTGTCCTTCCTCCTGTGTGTGCCCTGGAATGTGGCTTCTGATTCTCAGGCTAATTTGAGCCCTCCTGTGGGGATTCCTCAAGCCATATAAACTGGCTGAGACAGGAGAACTGGAGTTCTAGACCAACCCGAACTATCTAGGAGACTCTATTTCTGAAAAGAATGAAAGAAAGAGAGAAAGAAAGAAAGGAAGGAAGGAAGAAAGGAAGGAAGAGTAAAAATGAGAATAAAAGTAAGCGGAGGAGATGTTGCCTTCACTGTCAGCTATGGTAGTGAGCCCCATTAGGTAGAGAGACTCCCATGGACTGGCAGCCTGGCTCAGCCTGGATGAGCAAGCCTTGGGTTACCGAGTTTTCTCCATATTTTCCTCATTGCTGTGACTCCTCCTGACGGAGGAGACTTAAGAGAGGAAGTGCTGGGCTGTAGCTCAATTGACAGAGGGCTTACCCAGCTCACACAGAGCCTTGGATTTGGTCCCCAGCAAATGCAGACTCGTGGTAACATGAGCCTGAGATCCTAGTTCTGGGAGGTAGAGGCAGAAAGATGAGAAGTTCAAGGATGTCCTTAGCTACTTAGGGAGTTTGAAGTCAGGATGACATGACACACACACATGCACATGCACATGCACGCACACACACACGCACATGCAACATGCGCCCATGCGCACATGCACATACACACCTTAAAGGAGGAAGGATATGTTCGAACTCTCACAGTGTTAGCGTCTGCTGTGGTGGGGAGGGAAGGTGCTGGGGACTGGGAAACAGCAGACATCACCCCAGTGAGAGTCACAATGGCAACACAGTGGGTGGAAGCTGGTGGCAGCTCCTCACAAGGCGGCTTTAACAGGAAGGAGGGGAAGAACAAGAAGCATTGGAGAGTTCAAACCACAAGCCCCACCCCTCATAGCCTACAGCCTCTAGCTACACCTCAAATCCCCAAAGATGCACAGCGCCCCCAACCCAGATAGCCCCACAGCTGGGGACTAGGTATTCAAATGCATGGGAGAAATGTCACAGTTCAAACCGGAGCACCTTGCCTGCCTCCTCTGGAGAGCTCGCCTCTCAGAACCCACAGCGTGACAGGAGTCCACCTTATCCCTCCCCTGATACCCACTGGTGTTGCTTCTATCCAGGATTGAGGCAGCCAAGGCTAGCCCAGGAGGCAGACAATGGTCACAGCCATGACTAGGACATGATGGCAAAGGCTGAGTGTCAGTGGAGGTGGCTTGGACCACAGTGGTGAGCACATTCCAGCTCCTCCTGGTCCCTGTCCTCCCTGAACCAGGGCACCAACATCAGGCACAACATCACCTTTGGGCAGAACTGAAATGTCAAACATGTGTGCTAACTGTGTAAGACTTCACACAGGGGGAACCAAGTGTTAGGGAGCTTGCCTCACATGACCTGAAATCATGGGTGGCGGGACTAGGGGACAGGCACAGGCAGAGCCTTGTCTCCTAACCACTTCATTAGGTGGTCTCAAGCAGAGTGGGCAAGTGCAGGGAAATGGGCCAGCCATCCTTAGATTCAGTCACTAGTCCCCAGGTCTCTGCCCATCCCTTCTTCCTTGGTTAATATTCATTATCAATCTGATAGAATCTAGAGTCACCTAGAAGACAAACCTCTGGATACATCTATGAGAGAGTTGCTAGGCTGGCTGATAAGTAGAAAGAGCTGCCTTCAGTGTAGCAGCGGCATCTGTGGGCTGATGCTGAGCTGAATACGAAGAAGAGTGTAAAGTGAGCAGAAACATCCACCTCTCTCTGCTCCCTGACTACGCACACATATGACTGATTCCTGCAGCCACACTGTGCTTACCTTATAGATCGTAGCCTCAATCTGTGAACCAAAATAAATTCTTCCTTCCTTAAATTCTTTTTTTTCAGGAATTTTGCCCCAGTAATGAGGAGAGTCCCTAAGGCACCTCCCTTCCATCCGCCTTTGGGAGCCGGGAGCCCTCTCTGGTGCAGCCAGGACAGCCTGAGCCATTCCCTCCAGCCCTTCCTCCTCTTCTCCTACTTCCATAACTGGTAAGAAGGAGCCACTCCAAGAATAGGGACTGGGTCTCTTGTCCTTCCTCCTGTGTGTGCCCTGGCATGTGGCTTCTGATTCTCAGGCTGATTTGAGCCCTCCTGTGAGGATTCCTTGAACCATATAAACTGGCTGGCCATTCTGCCCTTGTCTCAGCAGACATGTAGCTACTTCTAGATGTCATCCATCTACTCCCAGGTGTCCCAATGGCACTTGTGACAAATGCTGTAACACATATGCCCAGAGTCATCTCTCTGGACTGTGACCCTGACGAGCACATACTTTAACAAATGCTGTTGGAACCAAAAATGGTTCACATTTCCAGCTCACGTATGCCTGTCTTAGCTGGATACCGCTAGTGTGGGCCACAGTCCCTCACTGTCACCCTTTCATGACTTGAGATGAGTTGGGGGAGGGTCTCTCCTGGGAAACAGGCTGATGTCATTGGGCAGACTCTATCCCACTGAAACCTGTGTTTCACAAGTTCATGTGGCTGGGGACTTTTGTGACTTGGGTCAGGGAGGTGGTGCATTGGCCAGGTCTGCCCAGGACACACTGCTGTGGAAGGTATTATATTCCAGCCCCTCTCAGATTTGGTTCCAGCTGATAACAGCCACAGCACCAAGACAGCACTACCAGAAGCTGCCTAACTCAACAGTCAGAGGCTGGATTGTTCTTATCCATCTCAGGTATCATGGTGAGGGCCAGGAGGAGCGACCCTGGTGCATCTGGTCTTTACAGAGCCACACATATGCAGGGTTCCAGCATGGCTGGACTTAGGCTGTGGGCCGGCAGGCTTTTAGCAGGCTGGCCATTTAAGGAAGATGTGTGACTCCTCTATACAGAGCCTGGCCACTTGCTTACTTTCACTGCTGAGTGGGCCATCTATCCCATGTGCCTTGAATGTTGCTGCATGACCTTCTACAAAGTTCATTAACCCACAGGCCCAGTTCGTGCCAACATCATCTACTTCCCTGGAGGTTCGGAGGGGAGGAGACTTGGCCAAGGTCAAGTAGACCCAAGCTCCAGTCTTAGCCCCCCACAAACCAAGGAGACTGCTGTATGGACAGAAGGCTGCTGAAATAGTGCCAAGTTCATGGTCAGGTCTCACTCCCCCTCCAGGCTAATTAGAAAGGAGGCTACTCTTTCAGGCCTCTTCCACTTCTCCAGGCAGGCTTCCTCCCTCTCCTTTGTGACTGCCCTCTTCTCTCCTCTCCTTACAGATTGCAGAAGCCTCCCTCCCCAACATTGTCCTCTTCTCTTGGATGAGACTCAACTTAGATCTTACACACACACACACACACACACACACACACACACACACACACAGACACACTCACACACACAGACACACTCATACACACATACACACACTCTCACATGCACATACACACACAGACACACAGACACACACACAGACACACACACATACACACACACACTCAGACACACATACATACACATACACACACACTCACACACACTCACACACACACTCACACACACATACACACACTCACACACACATACACACACAGACACACACTCACACACACATACACACACTCACACACACAGACACACTCATACACACATACATACACTCACACACACTTACACACATATACACACAGACACACACTCACACACACTCACATACACACACAGACACACACTCACACACACTCACACACACATATACACACTCACACACACATACATACACACATACTCACACACACATACATACACACACACAGTCACACACATACACACACTCACACACACATACACACACACACACTCAGACACACATACACACATACACACACATAAACACACACACACACACACACACACACACACACTCATGTTCCAGGTACCCCAAAGGAGTAGTAGTAGCCTAGGTTGGCCAGGCTGCCCCCGTGTGGATCAGATTAGGAGAGCTCTTGGGCAACCCTACAGCTGCAGGCTGGGACCTCCCATCCCACAAGCCCCGTGGAATTCCAGGCCAGAGTGTGCTCTCACTCATTAGATGCCGGAGGGAAGAATGTGGTGAGTGAGTCACGACCTCTTTCTCCACTGCTTTGTCTCGGTCAGGATACACCAGAGAACTGTCTTCTGTCCTCAGGACCACCCAAATGCACCGCATCCACTGGGCTGACCCACGGGGGGGGGGGGGAAGACCGCCGCAGCCTTTAGATAGCACCTGTTGTTTACTTGGCACCCTGTACTTAGTGCGATGAGACACCCTCCCTCTGGGGATGAGAATGAGAGCAGAGCAGGCTTGGGGGCTATACTGCTGGTTTGCAGGATTCTGCCTAACTCACGCCCTCAAAGCATTTTGAAGAACGCTAAAAATATCAGGATCCAAATGTTACAAGTGCCAGTGATTTGACCCCCGACCTCTTCAGGAGGCATCTGCGGGTTTGCCAGTGATTTGACCTCTGACCTCTTCGGGAGGCATCTCTGCAGGTTCCCAGGGCGACTTTAGCCTGAAGTATCAGGAACCGCTTGCTTGGGGAGCTGGAGGCTGTAATTTGAAGATTACAAAGATCACGGGGTTGGTGCGATTGGTTCTTCGAGGCCTGTGGATGGTGCTTCCCACTCTGGCTTCATATCCACGTCCCTCTGTGTATCTCTGCCTTAGCTCCTTCAAAAAACACCAGTCCCATTGAGTCGGGAGCCAGCTCCATGACCCTATTTAACCTCAATTGCACCTTTTAGGTCCTGATCCCAAAGGTCACACATGGGAAAGAAGGGTAAAGCTCCTCTAGCCATCATGGCCTTAAGGGAACCGCCCACCTGGATTCAGAGTCTGGCTCCCTACACATAGTGAATGAATGAATCAGATTTAGATCCTGAGCACCTAACACCTGCCCGCTCCCCCAAATGGCAGAATCAACCACCCTGCGAATTATAAGTCTCTCGGTGTGATCTGAAATCATCTCTGGGCTGGGACATCCTGGTGAGTGGGTGCAGGTAGGGTCCCAGCCTGGCTGGGGCACAGGATGCTCACCAGTGAACTCGGTTCACAGGTGAGCTAGGCTGGACAGGGCTCAGGGACATTTGCGGTGCAGAAAGGTGGAGAATGAAGCTAGGCAAGAAAGCCAGGCAGAGCAAACTGCAGAAGTGGGGAACATCCTGCAGAAGGGAAGGATTGGCACAAAGGGGTCACCAAAAGTAGGCGATGGGACGCTTTATATATATATATATATATATATATATATATAGAGGTGACCTGAAGGGGGCAGTGTAGAGCTAAAACCTCTTAACTATTTACCACGTCCTGTGGGATGAAAGGCTTCACTGCCCTGGAGAATGGTACCCTTTCCTCAATGCAAGTGGGGTTTATGAAGGGCCCTGAAGGACTCTCGGAGGCCTTGAGGAGGGTGCGGAGAGGTGCAAGCTAATCCTAGCCTCCAACCAATCTCCACATCCACAAACCTCTCTTGTCCACACAGCTTTGGCCTTCCTCTCCAGCGGGCACGTCCCACCGCTGTGGCTGCATCAGGAATTACCTCTCTTTTGGGCCAAAGACAAAAAAGAATGCAGGCTGCTTTCCAGGCGTATTAAATTACACATGGCGTATTCTTCCCGAGCGCGTCCCGTCTTAGTGGAGCTTAGAGCTGCACTCAGGCCAGCTGGGCTCCGGTTACCTGTAATGAGTACAGCGATCCGGGGCTTAGCGATAATTCCGCGCTGATTCTCTGTGCTCCAGAGCCCTGTTGGCCAACTTGGCCCACAATGAAGATCAACACAAGGCCCCTTCCATCCAGTGTCACTGCGCTCTCCTTGGTCCTCACTGGGGACACCACCACCCTGCTCTCCTACTTAAGAGTGGTTGAATGCTCTCAGGACAGATTAGACAACAGTTTACACCCCCTTGGGGAAGAATGAAAGTTGGAGCAAGAAATAAAAACCCAAACCAAAAAAAAAAAAAAAAAAAAAAAAGAGTAGCTAATTCCATCCTGTCAGCAGTGGATATTAAAGCTACAATAGTACTACTGTTGAATTTTAATTTAATTTTCAGAAAGGTAAGCAAAGCCCCTAGTGCAGGCTATAGAGGAGGTGCTGGACCCTTTTCCCCCCTGCAGGCAGTCTGGAGTTTTCCTGGGGCCTGGGAAGATCCCGAGCCTCGATGAAAGATGTCCCAAAGTCTACCTCAGTCAGGGCTATATTACTGAGCATCTACTTTGCGTCTGACCTTTGTCACATATAGTCTGCAAGCCTTTTCAAGTCTCTAAAGTAGATGTGGTCATCTCTGTTTCATGGAAGGGGAAACTGAAGGTTAGAAAGGCTGTGGTTTTGCTGAGTGTGCCCAGCCAACAGAGAGGCCAAGATGAGACTCAGCCTTGGCCCTTTCCTGCTCTGGGGGTTTTCCAGTCATGAACCAGACTCTCTTCGTTCTCTGCTGCTGCTCAAATCCTGGGGACCTGGACGACTGGAAGGTCACCTCACTGGCTGTGTCCCACCATGATCCTCTAAAGCAGCTAGCGATGTTTCTTAGCTGTCAAATGGCACTCGTGTCCTAGCTCTACTGGGAGCCCTACCTTCTCCTCCCAGAACTGCATTCCTCTGCATTTGTGGGGCCCCTCTTCTCTAGTGCTGGGATTGAGGTTCTGCATATGTTACCTAAGGGCTAACTATCATTGTATGCCCAGTCCAGAGCTAGGCAGGGATGAGGTAAGTACCCACAATGTCCCTGTGAGTCTCTCTACTCCCCGAATTCCCAAGATCCTTCAGGAGAAACAGAAAGGTCAGCCAGAGTGAAGTGGAGGCAGAGAAGACCTCTCAGCGTCAGTCAAGCACTTAGGGGCCACACCAACTCCCCTCCACTGACAAAGGCTACCATGACAGGTAGCCTGTGAGGCCAGTTGGAAGCGTCCACTAGCAGGCAGAACAGACAGAGGACACCAGGGACCTGGGAACATGTTCCCTCTATGTGACTCCTCAGCATTTCAGGATCCCTGGGACAACAAGTGGTGCCTACAATGACTTCAGAGAGACAGACAGACTGGATTCTCAGCTTGATCACAAGTATCTAGGGTGCTTGGGGTATTTTCTTTATCACTTTTTGGCTCATTTTCAGACACACACACACAGAGAGACAGACAGACAGAGAGACAGAGAGACAGAGAGACAGAGACAGAGACACATATACACAGAGTTCCATGCCAACAGAGTGTCTGGATTTATGTTGACAAGTGTCACCTTATATTCCAGACCAGGACATGAGCTTTTTGCAAACTCTGGCTTTACCGTTTAGGGAGAGTCTCTCATCCATTATGAGAAAATCAGATCTCTGTTTTTCAGCTGAAGCATCAGAGAAGCATCTAGAGCAGTCATACTAGAACTCAAATGATACCATGCCTGTTTCAAGGACTCTGCCACAGCCCTCAGGCTAGACACAGTGTGTGTGTGTGTGTGTCTGTGTGTGTGTCTGTGTCTGTGTGTCTGTGTCTGTGTGTATGTACATGTGGGACTGCTATATGCAAGCATATGTATATTTTAGGTATGCAAGTGTACATCTCTGGATTTATGCATGTGTGTCTACATGTATACAGCTGTGTATTATATACACTTGTCTATTTACACTTATGGGCACATTTTAACTGTGTGTGTTCATGCATATACAGCTGCCCACTTTTGTGGATTTATGTATAATGTATGTGAAACTACTTGTTTGCATGACTGTGCATCTCTCTGTACATGTGTGTTCATGTGTGTATGCTTACACACTTGTGTGTGGGTTATGGGTACGTGAGTGTGCATGTGCATGTGTGTGCAAGCTGGACCCTTTCCCCACTCCAGCCTGAGGTCTTTCTCCTTTCTATCCCCACCTCCAACCCCACCTCCCACGTTACCAGGCAGCCTGAGATCCACTAAGGCCCTGTGTTCTCTGCTGTCTACTGTCCTTGAGGGGCCATTGTCCTTCCTGACTCTGGAGTCAGACAACTTGGGTCCATATTTCTGGGTCCAACCTGTTGTCACATATTTTTCTCTGAGGGTCTCAGTGTATCCATCTATGTCATGGCTTTGATGCTACCTGATGTGTGAAATTTGAATGCCCTTTGGATGGTTCATAACACACTTCCAGAGCTCAGAGATAATGTAGAGTAAAGAAGTAGACTCTTCTCCCCAGGAAGGTTTCTTACTTCTGCATGGAGTGGTGGCATTGGAGTCACATCTAATGCTTTCTAAGACATGGAGCAAGTCCTCCTGTTCTAGAACTGACCATCCCATAGGCTGTCTCTGAGCATCCATCACCCATCACAGTGGGCCTGGCACATCAATGCACACAGGAGTTCATCTTGTGATCCAGTTAAATGATTTCTGCTCAATATACAATCACTTTTGATTCATGCCATAGACATCTCCAGCAATCAGGTATACCAAGGAACAAGGCCTTGATGCTAACCAGTCACTGTGTATCGTGGGTCTCCTGGATCTTGCTCCTGTACCCAGCCATCCCATCTCCAGGGGCATCTGATGCTTTGTATCTCTGGGGAAAGAACATGGGATGGAGAGGTATGACCTAGTCCAGCACAGTGACAAAGAGAATCTTCAAAGTATAGGACCACCCACAGCACATCCCGGTCCAGCTTACCTGCTGTCCTAGCTCGCTTTAACTGTCAACTTGACACAGACTTGAGTAACCAGAAAAGGAAGTTTTGATTGAGGGGTTGCCTGTGGGTACATCTGTGGGGAACTGTATTGGTTGTGAACTGGACGACCCAGCCCACTGTGGGCTATGTGCTATTCCCAGTCAGGGGACCATGGGCTATATGAGAAAGCAAGCCTATCATGAGCTGGAAAGCAAACAGCACTCATTCTCCCATGGTTTCTGCTTCAGTTCTTGCCCTGACTTCCTTTACTGACAAAGTGTGACCTGGAAGTATAAGCCAATTAAGGCCTTTCCTCCCTAAGTTGCTTTTTGGTCATGGTGTTTGGTCACGTCAACAGAAAGGAAACTAAAACACCTTAGGGGTGAGACCCAAGGTCAGGGCTGGGCTGGAGCCCTCATTCTACCACCCCTGAGAAGCAGGAGCTAACACTTTAAGGCAAGCTTCCCAATCACAACCAAGGTTGCCAGTGATATACCAGCTTACAAATATTTGTGCATGTGTTTTTTTTTTAACACTTAACATTTTGTTTGGTTTTAAAACAGGGTTTCATTATATAGCACTGACTGACTTGGAACTCACTAATATAGACCAGGCTGGCCTTGAACTCATAGAGATCTACCACCTGCCTCTACCTCCTGAGTGCTGGGACTAAAGGTGTGCACCAGCACTCCTGACACTTGTGTGGTATTTTTGAGATATGGTGTTGCTATGTAGCCCAGACTGGCCTCAAACTCTGAAACCTCCTACCTTAGATTCCTGGGTGCTGCCATGTGAGGTATTCAGCACCACTCCAGGTTTACATTTTCAACTAAATCATTTACAGTGAGAGACTTCTTTGGGATGCCAAACACACATCATCAGCTTCTCCCAAATCATGCAGTGCAGACATCAAGATTGAACCTTAAACTATGACCGTTGAATTTATTACCTGCAACACCTTGGCCACTCTGGTGCAGAGTGTCCACACTAGGAGAGGCTGTGTACCTGCGAGGACAGGTCTTTGTGGAGAATCTTAGTACTTTCTGTTCAACTCTGCTCTGAGCCCAAATGCATTCTAAAGTTTGCCAACAAGCAAAGGGAATAAGCACTCCAGCTCTTAGTTCCTAGATGTTTCACTGTTTCTTGAATCCTTGAAGTTGTTGACACTCCTGTGTCTAGAAAGCATCTCAAGCTGCACAGTAGAGTTTTCTAACTCCTCAGCTAAAAGTACAAGGAGCTTGTGCAAACTGGGGCACAGAAAGATGCCCTGCTGTGGGTGTCTCCTCGGTTCTGCATCCAAGGGAGTTCAGGTAGCTTGAAATCAGTGGTGATTTTTAACACTGTAGAGATCCATGAACATGCTGGGTGTGCTGGATGATCTTATGCCTATGACCTTACCACTCAGGATTCTCAAGCAGGGGGACTGACATGAATTTGAAGTCTACCTGAGTTACAAAAAGAGATCCTACCTTAAAAGAAGAAGAAGAAGAAGAAGAAGAAGAAGAAGAAGAAG
>NW_022196912.1:118246380-118273178 GCF_008632895.1 Mastomys coucha | reverse complement strand
GAGGAAGAGGAAGAAGAAGAAGAAGAAGAAGAAGAAGAAGAAGAAGAAGAAGAAGAAGAAGAAGAGGATGACAAACACCACAAATCAGGACTTGATTTAGATCACATTAATTGACCAGACTGTGGAAATTGATATTGAATGAATGTATAGTATCTGTATGTAGCTGATAAGTTGTGAGTGGTTTCCTAGCATTTAAAAACTTACATAGCTAGAACATGTAAACCTAGCACTCAGCACTCAGGGAGCTGAGACAAGAGAGTCAAAATTTAAAACCCATCTGGGCTACCCAGGAGACACCTACGTCAAACATGCAAGAGAAAAGAAAGCCAATGGGTGTGTTCTGTGAGATTCAGACTATAGAGTATCAGTCATTGGTTGGTTGGGTACCTCAGCTTGCTGGATTACAAATTTGGTGTCCTTTACATCTCTTAGGAGCGCAGCGAAGTGAACATGAGTTTCCAAATCAAGTCGATGAGTGTAGCAAGGGACTTCTGATGCCAGTCACATGCAGACCCACCTCCTTTGCCCTCGTGAGCCTGAAGGCACACATCCTGTTTGGGTTCCCAGGGAAGGAGTCCCCGAAATAAGGGGTCGGTGGTCCCCGTGGTTCATGTGGACAGCGACCCTATTAGGGCCATAGGTGAGAAAGGCAACTGAAAAGGCTGCCAATGAAAGCCCATCACCGGCCAGTTATCACGGTGGGAAACCTGGCCTTGGACTCCAGAGACACCCGAGACCGGAAGACACTGTTCCTGAGGGCTCTGCTTGCAATTGTGCTTGGCCAGTATGCTGCTAGAGGCACGTTAATTCAGTATATTTGCCTTATTACACCAGGAAGCCTCCCTTTTGTCCTTTGAGAACAAACGCAGCCTCGGGTCTCCTTGGAAGAAAGGAGAGCAATCCAGAGAATCTCGAGCGGGAAACTGAGAGGACATTTCTTTCTCCTTGTCTCCAGGTTCTTCTCTTTGTTCTAGGAGATTCCTAAAGGCTCTTCCTCACCAAGGGAGAGTCCCCAGCCTGACATTCTTCTGGATGAAGTGGTACCGAGAAAGAGAAAAAATAGCCTTCTAGAGGCCACAAACCGGGTGTGTGGGTGTGGTGTGTCGGGGGTGGGGAGAGACCCATCTGATTTCACTTGATTGGCCGACCGAGTCACGTGACTATCTCCATTCTCCAAAGGTATGACCAGAGGGAGGTGACGCTCTGATTGACCAGAGTGGAGTCTTGAACTTCCCCCAATCCTCAGATTCTAGAAAGATTCGGTGTGCCTTTGAGACCAACGTAGATAACAGGTGGGGGGCTTTTATCCAGCTCACCGACACTCACCAGACTTTAAGTGATCTGAAGAAGTCAAACGAGGTGACTGTGTATAAAATGGGCACGATGCCCTATCGAAGCTTTTACTGGATTGCCTGAATAGAAATCCTTCTTCTGAATACACTCAGCAGGGGCTGGAGCGATGACTCCCGTTGAGAGCACACACTGCTCTTCAAGGGATCCTAGGTTTGATTCCCAGCACCCACTTTGGCACCTACCTGGTGACTCACAACTGCGTCTAACTCCAGTTCCAGGGGATCCAACGCCCTCTTCTGGCCTCTGTGGGCACCAGTCGCACAAGTACACAGACATCCAAGCAGAGAAGACACTCACACTTAAAAAGAATTGGTTTTGTTTTTCTGAGACAGGGTCTTTCTACATAGTGATGACTGTCTCGGAACATGCTATGTACATCAGAAAGCCGGTCAAAACAAGCTGTCCTGGGAAGAATTAAGTGACATTCTGTATGATTCAAGGTCGACATCTCTGGATGTAGTGACATAGGTCTTTTACCCCAGCACTCAGGAAGCTGTGGATAGAGAGTCACTATGAGGACAAGGGCTATAGTGTAGGAGGCTGAGGTGGCAGGATTGTTTCAAGTTCAAGGCTGGTCTAGGATGCATAGCAAGAGCCTGTCTCAAGTAAAAAGGAAAGGCGTGGGAAGATGGAAGGAGAGGATGGAAGGAGAGGGGAGGGAAGGTGAGGGAAGAGGAAGAGAGGGGAGGGGAGGGGGAGAAACCCTCAGTAAAGCCCTTACTAAAGAATTATAGATGGATGATGGATTTGGCTTCAGCCACATTATTCAAGCATTAGAGAAGCTGTCATCTGACCAGAGTTCTGAGTCACTAGAAGTCAAGGTCTGTGGAAAGAGAAGCTACAGGGAGAAGGAGCAAAGCAGTAACTATCAGCTCAGAAGATGGAGTTCATCTGCAAGACAAGAGGACAACGCCAGTGAGGTACAGGGAGACTATAGGCAGCTAGAAAGCTCCTTGAAAATTTGGAATAACAAAAATTTTTACATGCTCCAGGCCTTGGGCTTGTTAACCCAACTACCTGGGAGGCTAAGGCAGGAGATCAAAGGTCAAAGCCTGTGGGCTACCTAGTGAGTGCAAGGCCGGGATTGGTAATTAGCAAGACTGAGTGTCTTCGACAGTGTTCTACTGCTGTGAAGAGACACCGTGACCGTGGCAACTCTTAGAAAGAAAAACACTTAACTAGACTGGCTTACCGTTAGAGGTTTAGTCCACTGTCATCATGGCATCATGTCCATGGTAGCACTCGGGAAGAAATGATGCTGGAGAAGGAGGTGAGATTTCTACATCTAGATCAGCAGGAAGAGAGAGACGGGGGTGGGGGGAGGGGAGACAGACAGACAGACAGACAGACAGACAGGCAGGCAGGCAGGCAGGCAGGCAGGCAGGCAGGCACTGGGCCTGGCTTGAGCATCTGAAACCTCAAAGTCCACTCTGAGTGATACACTTACTCCAACAAAGCCACGACTACTCCATCAAGGCCACACCCACTCCAACAAGGCCCCACCCACTCTTACAAGGCTCCACCCACTCCAACAAGGCCCTACCTCCTCCAGCAAGGCCACACCTCCTAATAGTGCCACTCCCTATGGACCATGGGAACCACTTGCATTCAAACCACTACAGCCTGTCTTATAAAAAGTTAAAAACAACAACAACAACAAAAAAAACAGATACAGCTGAGTGCAAAGTACTTGCCTATGAAGTCCTAGGGTAACACACCCCAAAGAGAAAGGCGTGTGTGTGTGTGTGTGTGTGTGTGTGTGTATGTGGTGTGTGTGTGTGTATGTGTGTGAATAAAAGAAATAAAAAGGAAAGGAAAGCATATGACTCATCCTAGGTATGGTAGAAGAGAAAGGTTATTGTAGATCTATGGGAGAGCATCCAGAGGCAGGGACATCTGAGAGTCCAGATGTGGGAGAGGGGGAGAGGGAGGAGAGCCAGGTACAGCGGCCAGGAGGTCAAAGATGCAAAAGGTGTGGGCAGCCAACACATTTAGATTATACAGGGAAGAGCCTCTGGGGGAAGAGTAGCCCAGACCTTGGGCTGGTGAGTTCAGGGTAGAGAGCAGGGTGTGCTAGCCATACCCTGTAACGGGTAGGGACTAAAGGATGCTCAGAGAACCTGGCTGCCAGGTCTTCTCTGATAGGGAGCTCAGGCATTTGTCCTGAGTCTGAGACCTAGCGGGAGCTCTGCTCAGCATGCACGAGGGAGGGCCTTGGGTCAGTCCTCAGATAAAGGAACTGAGCTTGCCTGTAACTTAGTACAATGGAAATATACAAACTGACAGGCGCTCAATCACGGGATGCCACTTTACACCCTGTCATGTCAACTCGAATCAGAAGGCAAGAAAGAGCAAGGCCTTGGTATGGATACGGGGAAGTTGGCCCTTCATGTCTGGAATGTGGACTGTTCCTGGAGGTTCACCTGACTCAGTAACATTAGCTGATGTTCCTCCTGTGACCCAGAAACCTTACCCTTCACATGCCCAGCAGAGAGAGTTACAAGAGTGTCCATCACATCATTGAACAGGTCTAGGGCAGGGGCAGCCCCACTGGAGAATGTAAAAACTAGATTTGTGTAAACATGGGAGATAAACAAGCCAGAGCAGAGACATGGACATCAGGGGATGAGCAAGAACAAGAACCCTTAGTATTAGGTATTGGCTTTACAACTTACAATTGTATTTGCATGCAGTGAAATTATACAGGTGTGAACATTATTATGTGCATGTGTGCTCACAGGCACGTGGAAACCAGTGATCTTGATGTCAAGACTCATCCACCTCATTTGTCTGTTTTGGGAAAGGGTCTCTTACTGGCCTAGGCCTGACTAAGTAGATTAGGCTGCTAAGCACATGTTAGTCACTGTTCTATTGCTGTGAAGAAACACCACGACCAAGGTAACACTTATGAAAGAAAGCATTTAAACGGGGCTGGCTTACAGTTTCAGAGGTTTAGTCCATTATCGTCATGATCGTATGCATGGTGCTGGAACAGTAGCTGAGAGCTACATCCTGATCCACAGGGCAAGAGAGAGAACTGAGCCTAGCATGGGCCTTTGAAATCCCAACACCCTCCCTACTCCACTTTTAACACACTTCCTCCAACAAGGCCACACTTACCCTACTAAGCCACACCCCCCAGGTCTTCTCAAATAGTTCCACTCCCAGAAGACCAAGCATTCAAACACATGAGCTTATGGGAGGCATTTTTATATTCAAACCACCACAGTTGGGGATCAAGCTAGACTTGCCCAGCAAACCCCTCACACACGAGCGTTTGAATACAGTGGTACAATAAAGGCAGGATAACCAGTGGCTAAAGAAAAAGAGAGTGGTACATCTATCAGTTCATTCGGATAGGAACCCAGCAGCAATCGACAGTGGTATAAATCATAAACTGAGGATGATTGACTCTGTCCTTTACTCGGGGCCCCAGAGCAGTAAGCTGGGCCTATGATCTTAAAGACATGCGACCTGGACATGGTGATTCCCTCTTTGGGATTCGTACCTTGGGGACTTCAAAAACCTCAGTGATAATTATAGAAAGGACCTGGTCCTTCTTCTGTGGGTCACAGTAGATGTTCTTCAACCAGAATGACACCAGAGCAGCATCATGGAGGTCAAGCTTGTGGCTTCTGGAGCTAAACAACCAGTCTTATGTCTGGTTGTCCAGTGGCGATGGAACCCTGCACATAATGTGTGGGGTTGGGAAGGGTGGTCACCATGTAGGTGGAGGTCACCTTGGATGTCACGTCTCAGGCAGCACTCATTGTTCTTTGAGGCAAGGGCTCTCACTGTCCTGTTTCATCCATTAGGCAGGCTAGGCTAGCTAGCCGGTGAGTTCCAGAGACCTGCCTGACTCTGACTCCTAGGACTGGGCTTTCCCACGTGTGTCCCTGTAGCCAGCTTTTTATGTCAGTAGTGAGGATATCCTCATGCTTGTGTCACAAGCGTCTTGACTGAGCCGTCTCTCTGAGCTTCCATGAGGCTATGGTGTGCTCAGCACAGTGGGATTCACTGGGACCAGGAGTCATGCCTGTTCTCCGGCAGTCCAGAAACAGAGATGGCCATTGTTTCCTGGAGCGGCCCTATGAAAGGAAATGGGACAGAATGGGGCAAGGCACAGGTGTATGCACCTGACTCGAAGCCATCCCACCAACCCCTTCTACTGGCTGGTGCATTGCCCATGGGGTCTCCTCACAGACCCCCAAAAGGCTTCATCCCATCATTGCCAGGGGCATGAATGTGTCTTACCGTCATCTGGGAATGATTTGGGACTCTGGGTTGCAAGGTTCTTGGGGCAGGAGCAGGCTAAGATTTCCATAAACACAAGGGCTGAGCCATTTATGGGTTTCACTAGAAATTTTATTGGCATTTGGTCGTGTTGGCATTGTGTGTGCCTTCAAATGTAAATTAGATTACTGGCAGTAGATTCGATTTAGCGGTAAAAATGTAAAGGGAGTCGCAAGAAACAAAGCAGGGATTGTTCCTGGGTCGGCAAAGGGTGAAATGGCTGAGGAGCAGTGAGGCTTTGTCGGGAGGTATGGTCAGGGCCTCAGCTCCTCCACCGCTTGGAAGTCATATGCGCTCTGTCCCATGGGCCACCTGGGTTTCCTGCTCCTGGGGGAAGGGCAGGTTCCCTGGAAATGCCATCATTTTGCTCCATAAACGAGAAACACCCACCTCACAGACTTTTGAGGAAATACAGTAATTGTAAATTTGAAAAGGAACGCCACAGATCCACGGGCCATGAAGGTTTGGCTGATGAACAGTAAGTAGTACCACTAATCAGTGACATTTATTGAGCACTTACTATGGACTTACCATGTACTGTAGTGCCGACCCTTTCGTGGGTGGCACAATGGTTTCCTTTCATTGACAAGGAGGTGGAAGCAGAGGTAATTGAGGTAATTTTCTACCCAAGATAAGCCAGCTAGTGAGTGACAGAGTCAGGACCTGAGCCCAGCACCCAAGCATCTGTTGCATTTCATTTCTCGCATGTGCTTTGAATGCGTCCTGTTCATGTAGACTTGCACTGTGTGTGTATGTGTGAGGAGAGGGTGTTTGCATGTATGGGTATGTATGAAAGTATGTGCAAGTAAATGTGCCCATGAATATGTTCATTGGTATGTGGGGTAGATGGATGATTTAGTATGTGCAGGACAGGGGCATGCTCTTTGGACCAGATGGGTACTACACACGAGCATATTGTAGTATGTATGCACATGCGCAGACAAGTGTCTGAGTGTGCATGTTCACAGCCAGGTGTATATGTTCAGCTGTGTGACCAGGTGTGTGTGCGTGTGTGTGTGTGTTCAAGATCAACACGGAACTGGGCACAGTAGTGCCCATCTTTAATCCCAGCACTCCGTAGGCAGAGGCAGGTAGACCTCTGCTGAGCTCTTGATTCACCCCAGCATATCGAGCTTCCCATGCCTATCTTCCCTGATTTACAGAACCTCCTTAGCTCCAGCAGACCCTCCCTTTACCCTTGCTCCTCTTCCTCTTAGGAGTTTGAGGTCAGCCTGATCTACAAAGGAAATTCCAGGTCAGCCAGGGGCTACACAGCTACATGGTGAGACCCCATCTCAAAAATCAAAACAAAATAAAATGGAGATGGCAACTGTGCATCTCCACAAGCAGCTGTGAGTGTGCACCTGCACAGACAGACACCTGTCTATGTGAGTGTGCACCTGCACAGACAGGTGTGTGAGTGTGCATCTGCACAGACAGACACCTGTCTATGTGAGTGTGCACCTGCACAGACAGACACCTGTCTATGTGAGTGTGCACCTGCACAGACAGACACCTGTCTATGTGACTGTGCACCTGCACAGACAGACACCTGTTTATGTGAGTGTGCACCTGCACAGACAGTCACCTGTCTATGTGAATGTGCACCCACATAGGCAGGTTGTAAGTGTACACCTGCATAGACAGGTGTGTGAGTGTGCACCTGCATAGACAGGTGTGTGAGCGTGTGCCTGCTGGGAACCTGGACTGACTTCCATGTGCCCTGGAGGCAGGGATAAACAAGAGAAATAATACCCTGTGTCCCTAGAAGACAGAACCAGCTGTGCCTTTTTTTTTTCTAGCAACACAAGAACCCCCATTCAACACTTGAGCAGTTCCAAGATGGCAGACATTAAGCGAAGTGTGGAATTGCCAAGTCAAAGGTCCACAGAGCTGACTCTGCCTTGGGCACTGTCCTCAGCTCCTTGATGTTCCCTCTCAGTGACAGGGGCCATCTTTGCCAGAGTAACAGTCCTTCTGGTTGCTGGTCTCTTGTCTCTTCTTGTCAAGAGACAGAAGACAGTGTAAGTCTGTAAAACAAAACCTTTTTCTGGATAACCTGTGTGTGTGTGTGTGTGTGTTATGTTGTGCATGGTACTGCTGTGTGTGTGCGTATTTGTATGTATGTGTGCGTGCATGTGTGTGTGATGCTGTGCATGATACCACACACCATCATCCCATCACTCAGGAAGCTGAGGCAAGAGGACCTTGCAAAGACCTGTATTAGCTACTTTTGCTATTGCTGTGATCAAATACTTGTCAAGAGGCATTTAGGGGGCTGGAGAGATGGCTCAGCGGTTAGGAGCATTGACTGCTCTTCTGAGGGTCCTGAGTTCAAATCTCAGCAACCACATGGTAGCTCACAACCACCCATCCATAATGAGATCTGACTCCCTCTTCTGGTGTGTCTGAAGACAGCTATAGTACTTACATATAATGATAGATGACTCTTTGGGCTGGAGCTAGTGGGACTGGAACGAGTGGGACCTGAGTGAGCAGAGGTCCTGAGTTCAATTCCCAGCAACCACATGATAGCTCACAACCATCTGTACAGCTACAGTGTACTCACATACATAAAATAAATACATAAATCTTTTTTTAAAAAAAGAGGCATTTGGGGAAGGGTTGACTGGGGCTCATGGTTTGTGGATGGGAAAGGTGTGGGGCTGCATGTGAGGTCACTTCCTCACACCACAGAGGACTAGATCAGGGAGCATTCATACATCTGGGTCTTTCCCGCTTACTTCTGTTTTTCTTGTTGTCATTGTTGTTTTGGGGGGTTGTTTTTGTTTTTGCTTTTTGTTTTTTTATTTTTTTGCTTTTTTTTTTTTGAAAGTGGATCTCATGTTATCCAGGCTGACCTTGAACTTGCTATGCACTTGAGGATGACCTTGAACTTCTGATCCTCCTGCTTCTACCTCCCAAGTGCTGGCGTTACAGGCATGAGCCAGCACACCCAGTTTCTGTGGTACTGAGGATTGAGCCTGGGCTTCAGACATGCTATGCAAGCGCCCTACCACCCAGCCTCCCTGGAAGAACCGTCACAGACCCAGCCAAAGGTGTGTCTTGTTATTATTTTTTATTTGATTCAATCAAGTTCACAATCCAAACCACTAATCCCATGATCTATGCAAATCTATCTCCTGCTTTAAATCACCTCCAGATGAACGCTGGATACTTTTATGTCACATTATTTGGCGAGTGATGAGGAATGGACCTGTTTGTGCTCGGTACAGATGTAACTCTTTACTTTTTAATATTTTGGGCCCTCTATTGATTCTGCCCATATGCAACCTGCAGATCCAGGAAGCTGGATGGTCTAGAGCAGCGGTTCTCACCCTTCTGAATGCTGTGACCCTTTAATACAGTTTCTCATGCTGTGGTGACCCCCTAACCTACAATCATTTACACAGTTACTTCATAAGTATAATATTGCTGCTGTTATAAACTGTAATGTAAATATCTGATATGCAGGATGTCTTGTATATGACCCCCATGAAAGGGTCATTAGAGTCTTGAAGGAGTTGGGACCTGCAGGTTGAGAGCCACCAGTCAAGAGTGAGGTGTCAATCAATACACGAATGAATGCAAAATGTGGGAGCCCATGACATTGGCGAGACTGAAAACAGATCCAAGGAGTCATGAAGAAGAAGAACATGAGAAGCTGGGAGTTGCCATCCTGCCCAGGGTGTGTGAACCAGGTCAGATTCTGCACAGAGCAAGGCTACAGAGCCTCTCTGTGCATAGTGCAGAACAGTGAACGCCACACACAGATCTATGTCATGCAGATTACAGATGTCAAAAACACACATGTGTATAAATCTACACGAGGAGAAAGACATTTATATATCATATCATCTAGAACTTTCCACCCTACATAGCAATAAATAGTAAAACACACACACACACACACACACACACACACACACACAATCTGGTTTATTTGGGGGTGGGTGGGTAATGTGCTTTTTATTTAGTTAGTTTTTCTTTTTGATTTTTGAAACAGGGATTCACTCTGTAGGCTATGGCTGACCTGGAACTTTTTACATGGGCCAGGCTGGCCCCAAACTCAGGACAAACCTCCTGCCTCAGACTCCCTGGAGCTGAGATTGCAGGTGTGTGTCACTGTGTGCTTTTGATTTCTTTTTTTCTAAGCTGCTTTACAGTTATTTTGGGGAGGCAGGGTCATATCATAGTCCATGTGTAAAGTCTTCTCTCCTTCCACTATGTGGGTTCCTGGGACTGAACTCAGATCTTCAGACTTTGTGGTGACTTTGGTGACCAATTGAGCCACCTGCTGACCCACTTAAGGTATTTTTTTTAAAACTTATCTGTGCATTCTTTTTCTATACCTACACACTCCGACTTGGTCCACAGGTAGACAGGGGCAAAAGCAACTCTCTGTGGAAGAGGACTAAGCTGTTTAATAGCTGATCTCTTTCATAGAATTTCCCACACAGATCCACTTGTCTCCGTGGCCCCAGCCCTGGCAAGGCACCTGCCGAGGCAGACACTCGGGCCAGCCTTGCAAAGCTCATGGCTCGACAGGCTTCAGCCACTGGCCCCAGGCTGGGTCTCCAGGACTGGAGGAGCAGTGGGCCCCTGCTGGGCTATCCACCTGAAAGAGATTAGCGAGGACCACCAGAAGCCTCAAACCCTAATCACAGGGATTTAGTTTCTGGTTTCTTCCTCCAGGTGTTTCTGCGATTAGCCAGGGCCTGGGTGGCTGGTCACTGTGCCACCATTGTGTCCTGGGCCCTGTTTTCTCGACAAGTGGCCTTTGGGAATGACCCCAAATAAAAACCGGCAAGAGCAGACTGACAAGGGGCGAGACCATGAGCAGGCTGGACGTGTGAGGGCACAGAGCACACCCGGAGCGGGGAGCGCAGAGGAGGGGTGGGGGTGGTATTTGAAGCTTCACCTTGTGCCCTGGGGCCTGCGGTGCTGAGGGGATACATTTGTGGGCAGGAGGAGTTTTCTTCTCCACGGCTAAACCCTCGTGATTGCCACCCAGCTTGGATGAGATGGTCCGTTGCACAGGCAGCGGCCGCCAGCCGGGCAGATAAGGTGGGGAGGCCTTCCACAGCATCTTAGGTTTCTCCTGCTGCTGCCTCCTTGGCTTGGATTACATCCACTGCGTTTCTCGTAAGCCCGCCCTCCCCGCTGCCCCACCACGACAGAAGGCTTTCTCTGAACAACAGAGGATGCCAGGAAAGCCTCAAGCAGAAACTGGCGGGGAATGGGGGTTGGTGGGGGTTGGAGGGGGTCAGTCTAGGTCCCCTCCATGCGGCTATTTCATCTTTTTCTAACCCCATAGTCATAACAGGTTTCAGAATCGGGAAAGGATGAGAAAAGACGAATATGGGGACAGGAGAGACCAGTGGAGCTGTCTGCCCACACCCCTCCCTTTCCTGGCAGAGCCAGGGAGAGGCTGTGTGCTCCGAGGTCCTTGAACTCAAGCCTCATGTGGGAGCTTCAGGGATATGAAACTTGTTCAGACCGGCCAGGGATTCTTCTGCATAGTCCTCACAGCCTTCCCCAGATTCCCCGTATCCACTCTGCTGATGTTCAGTTGTCCGTCTAGTCCATTAATATCTAATATATGCGAAATGGAGTCAGAGTATGGTGACTGACCCCAATGCCTCATAGTTGGCCCGAAGCAGATCCCGTACCACATATCCCCAAAGTAAGACAAGAACATCACGGGGAGTTGGCACTAGGTTGGAGGCCTTGCCCTGCCCTGCCCAACAAAGCAAAGCCTGGGATACAGCAGGGACTTTCTGCGTAATGATCTATTATCAACTCCAAAAGGGGAGGCAATGTGGCATTATCCCTGGGTTACGGATGAGAAACAGAAAGAAGCACAGAGGAACTTACATCTTGCCTGAAGGCCCATGGAGATGGGCAGGACACATAGCTGCAGACTTTATGACCATCATAGGCACTCGGGTGGGCTAGGCTGGGGCTGGGATATGGTGAAGCCTCTCAATTTGGACCTGCTGTTCACTTGGGAGTCATCCCTACCCATGAGCCTCAGCGTCCTCAGCTTTGGTGGAAGGACCAGTGAAACACAGAAAGCCTTGTTCAGATGGAGAACTGGAGAGGTGCTGAGAAACGGGCTACTGAAAGCTGGGTGTGGTGGCAGAGTCTGGGAGATGGAGGCAACACAATGGAAAGTCTACAGCCAGCCAGTAGTACCTAGGGATTTCATTCACACATTTATCCATGAAAGCAGGCAAGATTCTACCAGTGCCTCCCAGTTAGAGCTGTGAGTTGAATGTGCTGAAGTCGGGCCCTAGAGAGACAGGGGGAACTGGGAAGACAAAGGCTCAGGGTTGGAATCATGCTAGGGAGCAGTGTCTCTGGGACATGTTTGCGCACCCTTCAGACTGAACAATATCTGAGCCCCTCTGGAGCCACCCTCACTTTTACCAAGCCTTTAAGTGGGTCTAAAGAAAGAAATGATGGGGCTGGAGAGATGGCTCAGTGGTTAAGAGCACTGACTGCTCTTCAGAAGGTCCTGAGTTCAAATCCCAGCAACCACATGATGGCTCACAACCATCCATAATGACATCTGACTCCCTCTTCTGTAGTGTCTGAAGACAGCTACAGTGTACTTACATATAATAAATAAATAAATCTTAAAAAAAAAGGAAGGAAGGAAGAAAATGACAAGCTAAACAAGAGCCAACCATGAGTCCCTGGCACAGAGACTGACTCTGCATGAGTCCCTGGCACAGAGACTGACTCTGCAGGTGCAGGGGAGGGCTGGCAGGATGGCTCCTTCCAGAACTCAAAGCCCTCTGAGCCATTCAAGCCCCTTTGGGCCCTTTCAGTCCTCCACCAACCAGCAACAGCATCTGTCTTATTGGTCCATCAGCTGAAGTGGATGTGGATGGGTCCCATCCATGGCTTGGACTCTGTAGTGGTTTAGATCACAGGAGTGCCTGCACACACACACACACACACACACACACACACACACACACACACTCATTTCTAATGCTTATTCCCAAGAAGGCAGTGTTATTTTGAGGGGGTGGGGAAGTTTTAGGGATTCGATGTAGCTGAACAAAGTAGCGTATTAGAGGAGTGCTTTGAGCACCACAGCCTGGCCCTTGTTTTCTGCTGAGTTCCACTGCTGTACCTGTCCCACCATGATGGATAGAAGCATTTTTTTCAAATGTGAGTGAAATAAACCTTTCATCCGTTAAGTTCTGAGACAAAGCATTTCGTCCTCATCTATCTGTATCTGTCTCTCTGTCTCCTATTTGTCTCCTGTAGCTTCTGAGGATCAAGTCTAGGTGTGCCAGGCAAGTGCTTGACCACCGAGCTGTGTCTCCTGCTCCAACCCCCCTTATTTAATTGGTTAATTATTTAATTTTTGTAGTCCTAGGAGACAAACCTGGCCCTTGTGAATTTTTAAATTTTTATATTTTAAGACAGTTTCACTAAGTTGCCCAGAGTGGCCTCAAACTTGCTGGAGCATCAGGACCCAGAAGAGATAGTCCTGGAAAAGGATACCACCCAGATTTATGAGTGATGCTTTTTATTCTTTTAATGAAAAAAAATAATAAATACCCTCATCTTGGAAACTTCTCTTCGCAACAGACAGAAACCACTACAGAAAACCATAACCAATCAAAATGCAGAGTTGTGGAGCCCAGACCCAACCACAACACGACTTCTGCACCTACGGCTCAGGGATTATTGTGGAAGAGGGGGCAGAAAGATTCTAAGAGCCAGAAGACCAGGGAGTTGCTGTGAGACTGTGTCTCCTAGGAATGTCAGAAGCCCCTCCAATATGGCTGCCTATTCCCCCTGAATAAGGACAACAGCCATAGCCAAGTTATAGTGAGTGGGGGAAAGCTCACAGGCCTTAGCCACAGACAAAGAACTACAGGCAACCGAGGAAAGCTGAGAGAGAGGGGGGGTGCGGGGGGGGGGGGAAGCACTAGACATCCCCAGGGAAGAGCACACCAACTACATACAGACACTACCAAACGATGTTATGAAAACATATACTTATAAGTAACATTATACAGACCAAGAAAGTTATACTTCTGTACATATACACATAAATATGTAACAACAATTAAAGAAAAAAATGCCATGAATTCAAGAGAAGAGTGTGGGGGAGTATACATGGGGAGGTTTGGGAGAGGAAAGGGAAGGAGAAACGACATAATAATGGTCTCAAATATACTAAAAATCCAATTTTCTTCTCAGATGCCTATTCCAGCATCAGGGATAAGAAGTTGGTCTAAATGGCACAATTGAGCTGCATAGCAGAGGGCTGACCCACAGAAGGGGAAATCCTGACACGCAGTCATCTCCTCACTGTGGGGAGCAAAGAACAGACTGTGAAAGAGCACACACACACAAAGGCAAGGTGGAACATGCCTGTGATCCCAGCATGGGAGGCTGAGGCAGGGTCCAGCCTGGGCTACATAGTAGGACTCTGTCAGAAAGAAAAACTAAACAGGGGTGGGGAGGTGCTGAGGAGACCAGCAGCTAAGAGGGCACACTGACCTTGCCTTTGCAGGTCTGAGTTGGATTCCCAGCACCTACACAGTGTGGCTCGAAACCGCTTGTAACTGTAACTACAACTGACATCTCAGGGCAGTGGGGATGTTTTGAGAGTGTCTGCTGGTGCAGGAATGTCACCTTGCTCTGGAACATTCCCAGGTTCCAAAGGTCCAGGCTTCAGGAGAAGGAGGACACTGAGTCAGTCTCTGGCCTCCATAGTGTAGTGTGGAGGACAGAGAGCTCCCTCACTTGGGGAGCCCTAAACTTGGGAGGCCCTCAGCAACATGGGGAGCTGGTAGAGACTCTAAAGGAGAATGACAATACACAGCAACAGACCAAACCTCAACGGGTGACCAACTCACTGGTTTTAAAGTTCTCGGGCACAGAAGTCTATGTTATTCATCTCCCCAGGCTGGTAGGCACTGCAGGCTGCAGGGCGCCCCATGAAAGAATGAAGGAGGAGTCTGGGTAGATGCCCCAAAGCTCAGAGCACCTGCTGCTGCTTTTGCAGGGGACCAGGCATCGATTCCCATCACCCACATTCTGACTCACAACTGTCTTTCATTTCAGGGGATCTGACACCTTCTTCTGGCCTCTGAGAACATGCGTGCATGCATACAGTGCACACACATACATGTAGACAAATACTCATAAAGCATAAATATATATATCTTAAAAAGAAGAAGGAGGAGGAGGAGGAGGGAGGGAAGGAAGGAAGGAAGGAAGGAAGGAAGGAAGGAAGGAAGGAAGGAAAAAGCAAGAAACAAAACTCCTTTCAAATGGGACATCAGACCAAGGCAGGCAGGTAACCTGCCTGAGGTTTGGTCTCTGCAGCTGTCTCATGCAGGTGCAGGGAATGGATTTAAAGGTCTGTTCTGGGATTTGTCCTCTGATGTCACCTTTGATTTCAGAAAGGCAGTGCCTTTTACAATGGGGTCTGCAAGGCTTTCAGAGGCTAGGGAGGTTATGGTGGCTTGAATATGCTTGGCCCAGGGAGTAGCCTTGTTGGAGGAAGTGTCACTGTGGGAGTGGATTTTGAGAACTTCCTCCTAGCTGCCTGGAAGCTAGTCTTCTCCTGGCTGCCTTTGGATGTAGAACTCTTGGCTCCTTCTCCAGCAACTGTCTCTGTCTGGATGCTGGCTTGCTTCCCGACATGATGGTAATGGGCAGAACCTCAGAACCTGTAAGCCAGCCCTAATTGAATGTTGTCCCTTATAAGAGTTGCCTTGGTCATGGTGTCTCCTCATAGCAATGAAAATGGTCTGGTCATACTGCGTAAAGTAGCTGCTGATGCTGTCTGAGTAAAAATCTGCTAGCCCCTCTCCCAGCCTGACCTGGCACCAGAGTTGACAGGATGGCTTACACAAAGTATCAGGAAAATTTGAGCAGCTTTCAGTCCACCTCAGCCCTCATCAGTTCACTTTGGACCACTACGTGGTACACCCTGCCCCTCTGCTGTTCTCTGATCCACTTTCAAATGGAAAAGCCTTCTGTATTTTGCCTCTGCTTCCAACTTTCCTTCCTCTTGGATTTAGAAGGAGGAAAATGCCACACTTCTCTCTCATGCCAAGCTTACTTCCTGCCCATTACCTCACACGTCAGCTCTCCCCTTTGTCAGACAGGCATGCTTTTCCTCCAATCATCCAGGTCCCATTCTTACCTGGAAGTTCATTTCCTTAGAAGCATCCCCACTCCCTACTTAAGGAGAGTCACACTAACCACAGTCACAGGATTCAATCTAGTCTGACTTGGGTTATTACATACTACCTTGTTTCTGTGTTGCTCATGAGGTAGCACCTCCCCCAGCCAAGAGACTCTGTACGTCTATGCACCTTGTATGTGCAGTGCTCTTGGAAGTAAGATGAGGCACTGGATCCTTTCAGACTAGAGTTACAGGTGGTTGTGAGCCACCCTGAAGATGCTAAAAATCAAACACAGGTCCTCTGGAAGAGGAGCAAGTGCAGAGTCATCTCCTTCATCCCTGTTCTCCAACGATTCTATGGTAAGCATGCATTCAACTTATAATTAAATTAAAACACTACATAATTTTTACTCTTAAGGGGGAGAATATCTGTTCTTTCCGGATTTTAGGATAAAAGTCAGGCCCATTAGAGAACAGATTTTAGGAAAAATGTGTCAGTGTGGCTGAGCGGTAATGCTACTCTGTTGCTCTGTTTAAGTCAGGGTAAACACTTGGCTACTCTAAGAGTCATCAAAACACAGGGGCCTAAATGAGAAGGAATTTGGTTTGTCTTTCTTGTATCCATGTCAAAGTAGACCAGCAACCTCAGGACTGCTCGGTGATTTTATTCCAATGAGTTATCAATCACCCAGGGAGTGGGACATCTCTATCCTTCTCATTTGGTTCCCAGATATATGGGCCAATGGTTGTGCCAGTTGTTACCACAAGAAGGAAGGAAAAGAAACAGTACAGGAAAAGCTACTTCTTTTCCAAGAAAGTGCCTGGAAGCTGCAAACTTCTGCTCAGAATTCATTGGCCAAAATTTAATTCCAAGAGCATAACTAGCTGCAAGGGAAGCTGTCAAATTAAGGAAGTATTGGTCTATTTTCCATTGCTATAACAAAATAACCAAGGCTTGATGATATATAAAGGAAAAAGGAGAAGTTTGCTTAGTTCACAGTTTTAGAGGCCAAATGCCGAAGACTGACTGTTCCTTTGGTTTGACTTTCATGGTATGTCACACCATGGAGGATGGTGTTGTGGTGGGAGTGTATGTGATAGGATGATTCGGGAGTCAGGCTTTCACCTTTAGAACAACTTACTCTTTCTTTGCAAACTAACAAAAATCCCACGAGAACTCTCTTAATCCCTTCTGAGGGCCACACTCCCCAGTGACCTAACCACTCTGCTCTAAGACCCATCTCTTAAAGGTTCTACTCCCACCTCCATCCCCCAAGGTCCAACCGCCACCCTGAGGATCTGCCTTTGACACATGAAACCTTGGGGGACAAACCAGAGCATAGCAAAAGTCCAGCTGGGTAGTAGAATCCCTGCTGATGAATGCTCTGCACATGAACTGGTGGACAATGAACAGGATTACAGATTCTGTAAATATAAGAGAAAGGAGATGAGAATACATGCGCGGTATAGTTCATTCAGACAAAACAAAGCCAGCAATCAGGAACAGGCACAAAACACTCAGTTGCTTGTTCTGAATTGACATATCATGCACAACATCCCTCTACATGACTATACCCCAAAGAGTCTGGGCCCAACCAGGCCTGTCTCTTCTTTCCCATGACCACTGCAAGGCTCCCCCTGCACTACCTGGAGGAAGCCCTCCCTACCTGTGGCCCATAAACTCTGGAGAGTTTATCACTCTGACAAGTATCTGGAAATTAAATTTTAAACAGAAAGAATTTGTTTGGGCTCATGGTTTCTGTCATGTCAACCCATGGTTGGCTGGGCCTGAGGGGAGGCTGAATATCAGGTGGATGCCTACTTCACAGCAACCAGGAAGTAGAAAGACCTGGAGAGCAGTCTCTGAAGCAGGAGGGAGTTTCCTGATAAGCCTTCAGTGTCCCTTAGTCCCCCCAGTAGGTCCCACGTCCTAAAGTTTCTAGAATGTTCCAAGATTGCTATCAATTTACAAATCCTAGGTGGGTCAATCCATTGATAAAGGCCAAGCCCTCAGGATGCAGCTATTTCCCTGGAGTCTTACCTCCTAGCACTGTGGACACCATCTTCAATATATAAGTCTTGGAAGGGAGATACTTCATATCTAACCGAAACACTCACTGCCTGGCCATCATTTTGAATTCAGAGTTGTCTTTCTGCTTGTTTGGTTGGTTGGTTGCTTGATTTTTTGTCTTGTTTTGTTTTGTAATCTTCTCAGTCATGGAACTTTACAAATTTTGCTGAAGTTGGAACTGTCGCTGATTTAGTACAGTGCTCACCTGGCGTGCATGAAGCTTCATGCTAGGAGAGGAGAAGGCAGGACACCAGCCTCAACTACATACTTTGAGGCCAACCTTGGCTGTATGAGGCTCAAAAATGAACAAGAAGAGGGAGGAAGAAGAAGAGGAAGAGGAGGAGGGAAAAAAAGAGGAGTGTTCCTCTTACTGTGATCACGTATCTAATGGTTTTCTACTTAGTTCTATTCTGGACACACCTTCTCCCTTACTGTCCCCTTGAACCTCACAATAGCCTGGGGTCATGTACTGTGCTGATTAGTTTCATGTCAGGTTGACCCAGGCTATGCTTAGCTGGAAGTAGGGTAAATCAATTGAGAAAATGCCTCCATATGATCCGGGTGCATTTTCTTAATTAGTGATTGGTGAGGAGGGTTCAGCTTCTTGTGAATGAGGCCAAACCTGGGTTAGTAGTCCTGGGTTCTATAAGAAAGCAGGCTGAGCAAGCCATGAGGAGCAAGCTGGTAAGCAGCACTCCTCCATGGCCTCTGCATCAGCTCTGCCTCCAGAGTTCTGCCTTGCTTGAGTTCCCGTCCTGACTTCCTTCAATGGTGGATTATGATGCAGAAGTGTAAGCTGAATAAACACTTCTCTTCCCGTCTTGGTTTTGGCCATGGTGTTTCATCGAAGCAATGACAACCCTAACCCTAACTAGAACAGATTTCCTACTTTACCCATGGTGAAACAGAGGGCCAGTAATGACAAGCAGCACTGGAACCTGGAGCCAGGCTTCCCATCGGGAGTACTGACAGGGGACCCTACCTCAACACAGATGCCTCCCCTCAACTGTCTGGAAAAGTTGATGAGCCCTGCAGCCTTCCAGGATGCTCCTCAGAAGTGAACCGTTCATCTAAAGTATGTGTGGGCTTGGCCATCTCCTTCTTCTCGAGTGGGACAGGTCCATTAACACATGCTTTGGTTCATGCCTCTCAGTGCCCATAAATCATTTCTGGCCCTTTCTACTGGGCAACTCAACTTAAGAAGATGCAATGTCCTATGCAGGGGGATTGTTTAGCTGTCATGATGGCAAAGCAAAACCAGAAATGTCATATGGCGATGTGAACCCAAAATAGATTATAACCAAGATCCAAATACAGGACCAGAAGAGGAACAGAAGGGAGGCCACTGACTCAAAGTGCAATTTGGAAGTTTCCAGGCCAGCAAATGAATCATGCAAATGTCGCAGCCTCCTCGAGTCTTCATACTGTGGGAGCTGCTTCCCATCAGTCATCTTTTTATTCTTTTCAATTTGATCAGGATCTGGACAGGGCATAAAATAGGTCTCTGAATGGCTTTTGTAGAATAGTCACCCAGGTCTATTGCCAGATGCTGTAGTGATGACGAGAGAACACCCCTGCAGCCTCGATCACTCTGACAAAATGCATTTGAAAAGAGAATGTTCATGAGTGAAACATAGCTCTTTCTGTTCTTTTGTTTTAGACAGTGGCTCACTCACAATGTAGCCCTGGTTTGCCTAGAATTCTCTACTTAGAGCAGGCTGGCTTTGAACTAAGAGGAGACCTACTTACCTCTGTCTCCCAAGAACTGCAATCGCCATCCTTGGTCTGAAACATAATATTGACACTAAAATAACAAGAGAGGTCATAGGGTCTGGAGTGCCAATTATTCAGTGCCTGCTGTGTGCTGTGCACAGATTAGGCACTTCCTGCTTACAGTCTAAGGCATGTTGGTGATGTGTCTTTATTTTACAAGAAAGAAATCCAAGTCAATGAAGGAAATGGCCAAAAGGTTCATCTCAAACCTGTTATCTCAGCACTAGAAAGGTGGAAGCAGGGGAATCAGGAGTTCAGGGTCAGCCTGTGCTACATAATGAGTTCAGGGCTATCCTGGCTATACAAGACCCTGTCTGCAACAGCCACACAGACAAAGGGCATGTGATTTACTACTCTCTTAAAAACTCATTTCTACCCTTTCATGGGCCTCTCTATTTTCCTGGATTCTATACAGACTTGTGCTCACACAAATATTTATGTCTAAACCCATTGCCATGTATCCTAATTTTTTTTCTACGTTTGAAACATGCTTTTTCTGTCACCCTGGCTGATGTGAAACTTACTATATACACCAGACTGAACTCACAGGAATCTGCCTATCTCTACCTTTGGAGTGCTGGGATTAAAAGTGTGTGCCAGCAGGCCTGGCAAAAATTTTTAATAAATATTTGCATATAGACATATATACGCAAAAAAGATACAAAGAAAAAGATGAGATGTATTTAAATAAAATATTTTGTTTACCATAAAACACATATAAAAATACTGTTGTTGCATTCAACAATAGACATAACAGTTATTAAAGAGATAAACTACATTTTTTGCTGGTCCCCAAATCTGGTGTGTTTCACACCTTTTGTGCATCTCAGTTAGGATGAACTGCTCAGCCGCTGCTTGAGGTCACAGCCTGGGCACCTGGCTACTAGGAGCCTTGTCATTCAAAGGCCCAGCTGCAGTAGCAGCTTCCCTCGGGAGCAGGTAGGGAACACAACATCTAAGATGGCTAGCAACAAAAAATGCCTTCAGTGAGTGATTCAAGATGTCCCTGTGTGCAACTGAGGCACCATGCTTCTTACCTTCCTCCAGGGGAGCTCAAGAACCCTTTGGAATAGCTGGGAGGCTTAGGGTCCCCTTCCTAGAAAGAAAAATACAAATATGCAAATGAAAACAAAGTTTGGTTTACAATCCCTGAGACTCCCCACAGCCCTTGGAAGGCTTGGCCTGGCCCTCTGATTCCACAGACCTCCTGTGAAAAGACCCTGGCTCCAAAGCAACTGGGAAAGGAGCACAGAGAGCGTACACACTTTGTCACTGATAAGTAAAACCTTGCTCTGTGTGCAAAACAGGCTGAGGGAGGAGCTAGGGCTGTCTGATGAAGTAGCCAGGCTCCTGGGTGTCATGCTTTCCCTCCATGCAGCCCTGCAGCCTGCAGGGTCCCTGGATCAGTGGGAGACACACAGGTATACATACACACAGAGATACTGACACATACAGAGAGAAATATGAGGAAATGTTTCAGTGGTATTCAGGCTGAGACAGTCTACAGTCTGCCATCTGTGGCCCATCTGCCATACTGGAGATCTAATAGCGCTTGTCTGAGGATGTGATCAAGTGTAGGTGAAAAAGTACAGGTACTTTAAAAACCCAAGGCAGGTTGAAGATGAGAAATGAAGATCCAGGTCAACCAGTGAGGCAGAGAGCAAGGGCAACCTCCTCCTTCCTCTTCCTCCTTCTTCCTGAGAATGTCAATGGCTGGGGTGATGTCCAGCCTTGATGAAGAAGCTCACCTGCTTCACTAAACCAAGGGATTCCCACTCTCCCTTCACCCAATCATCATCAGTACCAGTGCTTAGTGTGGGGACACAGCAGACAAGCCACCACAGAACCTTAGGCCCAGTGTGAGGCCTCCCCCGAGCCTCTACTCACCGACTGCTTAGCCCCTTTGAGTTTCCAACAGTTAAGATCCCCACACCCTACCTCGGAAGTCCTTGCCAAGCTCCCTATCACACAATTCTGCAGCTTGATTGGCAAATGTTCCCAGGCTAGGAATATCCTCTGCTGGTCTTTCTTTGTTGCCAAGACTGGCACTCACCTGCATGCCCTTCCTGCCTTAGCAAAGCAACCACAGGGCCCTGGGCAGCCATTTCTCCTGCCTCTTCCCTGATCTTCCATGTTTATCTACTGGGTTAATATTTACAATGTTCCAGACCAATCTCTGTCTGGAACAGGGCAAGCAAGCTCTTAAAGAAGATACAATGACAATAAAACAGATGAAAAGTCACATTGCAAGTGTTACAGCTCTGAGGTGAAAGGCCTCCCCAATGGAAATGTTGCAGTTCTGAGCTCTGAGCGGGGGAGCCGAGGATTGCCACCAAGTCACACCACAGAAAGCACAACAAGCCTCACACAAGCCTCTCAGAAATCTTGGAGAAAGACACAAGAGGGTGGTTAGAGCAGCAAGGAGCTGAGAGGGAGGTAGACTTAACTAGGGTTCCTTCGGGAGCAGACCTTTCCAGGCTGGAGATTTCCAGAGTGGGGATTAGTGGAATCTGAAGGCATGAGCTTGGTGTGAGCCTAGGGATTGGTGGGATTTAAGGCCCCAGGACCCTATTTAAGAAAACAAGAAGAAAATGGGGTTGAGAGGGGCTATAGTGGGAATAATTGCTGAGCATGGGGATCTTGGGGGTAGTGTCTTAGTTAGGGGTTCACTATTGTGAAGAGACACCATAAATATGGCCTCTTATAGAAGAAAATATTTAATTGTGACTGGCTTACAGTTTCAGAGGTCTAGTCCATTATCATCATGTTTGTGGGAACATGGCAGCGTGCAGGCAGACCTGGTTCTGGAAAACGAACTGATAGTTCTACGTCTTGACCCACAGCTGGCAGAAGCAGACTATGTTCTGTACAGGAGATCTCAAAGCCCCCCCCCCACAGTGACATACTTCCTCCAACAAGGCCACACCTACTCAAACAAGGCCATGCCTCTTAATTGTGCCAGCTCCCTAAGGCCAAAGCATTCAAACACATGAGTCTATGAATGCCATTACTATTCAAACCACCACGTTCCACTCCTTGGCCCCCATAGGCTTGTATCCATAGCATAATGCAAAATTCATTCAGTCCAATGTCAAAAGGCCACGTAGTTTATAACAGTCTCAAGCTTGTTTAAAAGTCTAAAGTTCAAAGTCTCTTCTGAGATTCATATAATCTCTTAACTGTAATCCCCTATAAAATCAAAATAAAAAAATAGATCACATATTTCCAACATACAGTGGTACAGGATATACATTACCATTCCATAATGTAGGCAAAGGAGCACAGTCAGAAAATACATAACCAAAACAAGACCAAAACCAAGCTGGACAAACTCCAACCTCTACATCTGCATGTCTGACATCAAAGCGCTTTTCAGATCTCCACCTCTTCAACTTTGTTGACTGCAACACACTTTTTCTTTCTCTTGTGCTAGTGTCCACTCCGTCAGCAGTTTTCCTTGGCAGGAGCTCGTACCTTACAGAAACTTTTCAGTGTCATGCGGTCCCATTTATTAATTGTTGATTTTAGTGCTTCAGTTGTTGGTGTTCTGTTCAGGAAGCTGTTTCCTGTGCCAATGTGTTCAAGGTTATTCCCCACTTTCTCGTCAATCAGGTTTAATGTGTCTGGTTTTATGGAAGAGGTAGGAGAAAGGATTGTAGGAGCCAGAGAGATCAAGGACACCACAAGAAAACCTATAGAATCAACTGACCTGGGCCCATAGGGGCTCACAGAGACTGAACTGCCAACTAGAGAGCCTTCATGGAGCTGACCTAGGCCCTCTGTGCACATGTAACAGTTGTGTAGTCTGGTCTTCATGTGGGACTCCTAACAGCAGGAGCGGGGCTGTCTCTGACTCTCTTGCCTGCCTTGGGACCCTTTTCCTCCTACTGGGCTGCCTCATCTAGCCTCAATAGAAGATGCACTTAGACTTACTGCAACTTGATATACCAGGGCTGATTGCTATCCATGGAGGGCCCCCCTTTTCTGAAGAGAAAGGAAGGAGGACGGGTTGGGGGGGATGGGAGAAGAGGAGGGAAGGAAACCAGATGGGATGTAAATTTAATTAATCTCAACTAACCAACAAAAATTTGTGTTTTCCTTGAAATATTCTATTTTTGTTCATTAAATAACATCTGATACTATTACTATTTAAAACAAATTTACGAAGTTCATTACACTTGGAAGCAAGGACCATCACTTAGACACTTTCTGTTCAGATTCTTTCCTTAGCTACTGACTTTGACTGCTTTTGCAAAGATTCCAGGTGCTTGTTTCTTAACCAGGAGTCTCCGAAACAACTAAGTATAGTTATAGTTACCCTACCCTGCTACAGAACTGATCACGGTCCAGTCAGCTATACAATCCCACTTAAGCTTATGACAGCCTTATATTTAACCTCCTCTTACACCGACTCCTGTTAACTTTGTTATAAACGTTTTCCTGATGTTACTTTGTTTCTCAATGTTCCGCACAAAGTTGCACAGTTATTACATCCTGACTTTCCCTTCTGGATCTTTAACAACTCTTCCGCTTTATCATGGTTGCATGGATGGACCCTCTTCTGAGGCATTCTAGCTGCTGCTCCTCTCCCCATCACCTCCCATCGAACTTCCCTCAGCCTTGAAGCAAAGAGATTGGTGCCCCCAAACTCCTGAAAGTAGTCTGAGTGACCTCTAAAAGTGACTAATGGGTCACAGATCATCTAACTCATCCCTCTTCTTGCCGCTCTGGACTCAGAGCAAGTTTTGGGAACTCAGAACTAAAACAGCTGGACTGAATCCCCCATTGCGTCAACCTCTCTGCCTCATAAGCTCAGCTCAGCTTAACATCTTTGAAGACCAGCTCCACCCCTTGGCTGAGGCAATACTCCACAGCTAAATAGGACTAGATCTGACTCCTGGGATGGGATTTGTGCCCTCCTCCTCAAACAGTGCTGCTTCCATGCCAACAAATCCCAACTGGTTAGAAATGGGGCCAAGAGAGAGACCAGAAATATTCGACCACAAGCCTCCTTCTGCGCATGCGTTTCTGGTTCCTTCCCACTCTGACTCCTCCATTGGGCCACCCTTCTCTCTTCTTTATCCTCATACTTATGCTTTAACCCTGATTTTAAATGTTTTTCTTACTGAATTTCACTCTATACCCAAACAAATGTTCCACAAAAGCTCTCCCAATGTCTCAAACTCCACAGCCTCCATTGACTCCCAGTAGATTTACAAAAAGATGTTTTTGTGAAAAATTCTGGTCAAAGGGGACCTTCGGTTCTTTTACCCCTGGCCAGATGCAGTTCTTTACACCAGTCTTCTATTTCCCGTCCCTTCCTTTGATGCTCTGTTGCTCTCTGCTGCTTCTGTTAGCCCACTTTGGTGCAGTGGTCCAGGCAATGGGACCAGTTACTGTCACCCTGAATCAACTCTATGCCCATTTCCTCTCACCTACCAGCTTCGTCTCTCCTGCCTCTGCTCCTCCCCATCCCTCAACCATCCCAGAATCCCTCAGTTCCACTCTGTAACTAAATCATCTGCTCACAGCCTCATCTAATAATCACTTTTCAGATCTCTTCAGGGAAACAGGATGGCAATCGCAGCCAATCAAGTTACTTTCCCTTCTGGATCTTTAACAACTCTTCCGCTTTATCATGGTTGCACGGATGGACCCTCTTCTGAGGCATTCTAGCTGCTGCTCCGCTTCCCCCAACTCCCATCAAACTTCCCTCAGCCTTGAAGCAAAGAGATTGGTGCCCCAAAACTCCTGAAAGCAGTTTGAGTGACCTCTAAAAGTGACTAATGGGTCACAGATCATCTAACTCATCCCTCTTCTTGCCACTCTGGACTCAGAGCAAGTTAAGACTCTCTCTCCTCCTGCTTGCTCCACGACTGGAGGACTCCTTCTTCAGTGAATCAAAAACGAATCCTACTCAACAGAAAACAGATAGAATGCCCTGCCTTGCATTAAAAAAAACCTATCAGTTTATTGGATCTTTAACAACTCTTTCGCTTTATCATGGTTGCATGGATGGACCCTCTTCTGAGGCATTCTAGCTGCTGCTCCTCTCCCCATCACCTCCCATCGAACTTCCCTCAGCCTTGAAGCAAAGAGATTGGTGCCCCCAAACTCCTGAAAGTAGTCTGAGTGACTCTGAGAGTTAATAACTCTCAGAGTTAGGAATAGTTTTCTGCTAGAAGACTACATTTCCCAGCTTCTCTTGTGGACTATGGAAGTCCTTTCCACCCCTATAAGGGGATCACATCCCATCTTCTTCTGTAGGTGTTTTGGCCATAAGTACATATGAGTGACAGAAATGCACCCATGCTGTGAATAAACATTGCCTTGCCTAAGGTCAGGCCAAGCCTCTCTGCCTTCCTTCTGTCTACAGCTGCCCTACATAATCTAACAGGAATAGTTAGTCCTCTCATGCTATAAAAGAGAACCAAACTTCAGAGAGGTAATCAGCCCAAGGCCACACAGTCTGGCTTAGTGGTGGAACCAAGGGTGCATGGGGCTTGCTCTTGCTGTGCCCAGGCTTCCTGCGGAGCCCAGTGGTACAGAAATCTACTGGAATAAAGGATTCACAGGCCCCTCATCCTGCTCCTGCTCCCGAATCCTGCTCCTGCTTCCCTGCATTAACTGCTATTGTCTCTGAGCTGTGGCTATAAAGCAGCCTGATTGAAGCTGTGATAAATGACAGTTCAAGCTCAAGTTCACCCTGCCAGCCCATCAACAGTGTTGACGCCTTGATTCCCAGTCATCTGGTAACTACTAAAAGGTATACTATTTTGAAGCCTTTAATTTTACCTTTCTCAAGAGAAGAACATTGATGGGAGAAAGGTGGAGTACTACTGGAGACATGTGCCAATTACCTCTTGACTCTCTCAAGTATTTCATTTGTTTTGAATGTCTTCCCGGGCAAGGAGCCCCGTCCCCTGGATGAGCCTGGTTGACTGCCACCCAGGGAGGTGAATAATTGCCTATCTCTGCCCTGTTCTCTCACTGAGGAGGGTGAAAGCTTGCTCAAGGTTAGTGTCGTGTCTGTCTAAAAGTTTCCAATATAATTCAGGAACAAAAAAGGGTGTGTGTATGAGTGTGTGTGTGTGTGTGTGTGTGTGTGTGTGTGTGTGTGTGTACGCGTGGAGGCAG
>NW_022196912.1:118229332-118246274 GCF_008632895.1 Mastomys coucha | reverse complement strand
GGGGGGGAGATCAGACAGTGTGTGAGGAAAGGCATCTGCAGGTAGCTTGCACAGAACGGATTGCCTAGGAAAGTGCGAAAGGAGAAACTAGCCTTGGGGAAAACCCACTGAGGATTTAGAAAGGCTGTATTGGTGAGGGATACATAGAGTCTATCATTTAATGTCTACAAGCCCATCTGCACCAAACAAATGCATTCTGGGTGTTGTGCAGTCCATGGGCACCACTGACTACTTCAAAACATTACATCACCAGGAAGGAGGCCTTGTGCCTGCTAAGTGGTTATATCCCTTGCAGTCATTCTTCCAGCCCTGGCAATAGACATCTGTCCTGTCTCTCTGGATCTGCCAGACCTAGGTGTGTCATAGAAAGACAGCCATACAGCCAAGGGTAGTAGAGCACACCTGTGACCCTGTGACCCTGGCACTTAAGAACTCAGGCAGGAGGACTGAAGGTTTGAGGACAATCTAAGTTATGTAAATAGATCCTGAAGACAGAGAGAGAGAGAGAGAGAGAGAGAGAGAGAGAGAGAGAGAGAGAGAGAGAGAGGAGACACTGAAAGAGAAAAAAGGAGGGAGACAGATACTGAAAGAAGAGAGGGAGGAAGGAGGAAGGGAAGGGGACAGACAGATGGATGGACTGACAGACGGATAGATCTACTGGGATACTGTTTATGGCTGCTGTGTTCCCACCTTCCCTGTGGCAGCCCAGAAGCCTTCCCACCTCTCCTCATCCCTGTTTGTGTTGGTGTTGTCTATCTTTTAAATCTGAAGTTACTTCTTTTATACCGGAGATTCTTCTACCGAGCACCCAGTGTGTGTTCACTGGGTCACTGGTATGTCTACACAGTGCCAGGCAGACAGCCTGGAGTACAACCTGTGGGAGTCAGTTCTCTTTCACTGTGTGGGTTTGGAAGATTGGGCTCAGTCAGGTTTGCTAGCGAGAGCGTTTGCTTTCTGAACCATCTCACTGTGTTGTCCCCTACCCCATTCCTCCCCCCTCCATCCCCCACAGTGAGCTAGCTCTTTGACCTCCCTCTGCTTTTTTACCAGTAAAATGGGAATTGTACTCTGCCTTTGAGCATTTCTGAGTATCTGTGGAAGACATATGGAAGGGAGCCCAGAGGTTCTACCTAGAGTCCAGCATGCTCATGAACAGTTTTGCCTGTCTTAGGGTCATGGGGGTCGGGGGTTGGGGGGGGAGAAAAGTCCGAGTAACAGGAATGGCCATTTCTTGTTAGTCTAGCCCTACTTGTGAGTATGTTTGCTGAGGGGAAGGTGGCATCTACTGTGGGCCAGAAACATGCCACTAACATGCTCCTTCTGGTTAATCTGGGACCTTGCTCATCCGCAGCCTCCCAAGAGTCAGCTCAGCTTCCCCAAGAATTCCTGTGTTGAGCGTGCCTTGGGGCTACTGACTATTAGTCCTATGGGGCTGCTGTAACAAAATGCCCCAAACTGCTTGACTCTCAAAACAAAACTTTAATTTTTACCTACTCGGAGGCTCAGAAGCCCAAGATCAAGATGTCAGAGGGGCCACGTTCTCTTTGTTTGTTTGTTTGTTTTTTCGAGACAGGGTTTCTCTGTGTAGTCCTGGCTGTCCTGGAACTCACTCTGTAGACCAGGCTGGCCTCGAATTCAGAAATCCGCCTGTCTCTGCCTCCCAAGTGCTGGGATTAAAGGCGTGCACCGCCACCGCTTGGCTGCCATGCTCTCTTAAAAGCCCGAAAGCATCTTCCTTGCCTTCCTGTGGCTTCTGATGGATGCAGGTAACCCTTGACTGACAGAGACACTGTCCTGGTCTCTGTGACTGTCACCCAACCTGTGTGGTAAAAAAATCCTGTTTTGTAGAGCTGCCAAACAGTGATCATAGCTCATCCTAATCCCATGGGACCTTACCTTACCTTCACTATATCTACAGTGGCCCTACTTCCTCCCTAGGAGCTGGGAGTCAAGACTTAAAGCATATCTCTTTAACAGATGTAGCAGAAGCTCACCAGCTCAGACATAGAATCTGGTTTTGCGAAGCGCAGCAATTCTGTAGCCTGGGCGGAACATGAAATCATGAATATAAATTCAAGCCCAAGCCTTGGATAAGTGAGAATCTTCACAGGAAATCTGCCTTTGGATAAATCTCATTTATCCCCATTTAGCTTTTAAACTCATTAGGGGCCAGGACAGGCTCAGTGGGAGAGTGCTTGCTTAGCGTGTGCGGAGCCCTACGTGGGTTCCCTTATTGCCTGGAGCTGAAGGACTAGACAAGCCAGATGGGCGATTGAGGTGATTCCATAGACAGAAGCACAGCATCCTTTCCCAGCATCTACACAGTGGCTCCCAACCATCTCTAAGTCCTGTTTGGGAGATCAAATACCTTCTGACCTCCATGGGCACCAGGCATGCACACAATACACATTATAGGCAAAACAATCGTGCACATAAAATAAATCTAAAAACAAAAACAAAAGCAAAAACCGCCTTTTTGAATGACAAATCGGGGCTGGAGAGGTGGCTTAGTCAGTAAATGCTTGTTGCTTAAGATGGGGTCTAAGTTTGAATCCTGAGCACCCGTGTGAAAACCAGGTCCATACTGGACATCCGTAACCATTGTACTGAGGGTACAGTAGGGCTGAGACAGGTAGATCCCTGGAACTCACTGGCCAGACAGTCTGTCTGATCAGAGCTGAGAACTCCAAGGCCAGAGAGAGATCCTGTCTCAAAAAATAAGATAGAAAGTCAACCTCCAACCTCTACATGTACATATATGTACCTGCAAACACTCAGTGTGTGTGTGTGTACATATACACACAAACCATTAGAGCATACATTTTTTAATACATAGATGTAACATCCACCCACATATTACAAAAGCTCTGAATTGGACATATGCAAATTTCAACTAATTGTGTATGGCTGATGGAGTTGGGTGTTTTTTTTTTTCCTGTTTGCTTCTCTGAATTTTCCAGTCTTCCAGAAATAAGCATATATTCCCTTTATAAAAGCTATAACCATCTTCTCCTGGCCAGCTCGATGTGTTGATTAGAGCCTGGATATGAGGAACCGCTGGCTCACAGGGAGCAACCGGCTGGAGGCTGTCACAGATATCTTTCCTGGGAAATGCTATTTCGTCCAAGGCTCCACGGAGCCCACACCACCACCCCCATGGTTCCCTCTGTCCCAGCCCCCCCAAGGCTGCCTGGCTCAGATGGGAAAGGTACCCAGTGTGGCATTGGCCACTGTGTGCTCAGGAGAGGCCCTGGGATGGAGAATGAGGTACCGTGGCTCCTGATCGGTTTCCCTGATTTACATCAATTTACATTCTGCTCTCGGTAATCTACATGAAAATCAGGCAGCCGCCATCTCTTCCTCTAGCTTGCAGTGGTCCAAGGAGGCTGGAGGCTGCGAGGACCAACCCAGCGGGTCTCCTCACATCCCAAACCCTGGGCAGATTAATTTGTCAACCAAAACAAGAGCTGGCATTGTAATCAGGGCCTCCTGCATTCTGTTCCTGTCCCCAAATTGGATAGATAAATGGATATTTGTGGTTTATTAACCTGAATGTGTTATCTGTCTTCATTTCCATTTCTTTCCACGAGGAGTCTCGGATGATGGCATTCTCTTTCCCGTCATTCCTCTAGCAGCGATGGGCTGAGGTCTTCCAGGTACCAGGTTGTTGGGCTCAGTACCCAGAAGGGAAGGTGAGTGCCTCTGTGCCCTGTTCACACTTGATGTCTCTGCTCTTGGTTTGTCCCTCAAAACAAGTTTCAAGGGAAGTGTCCAGCGGTCTATATTCAGTGACCTGCATACTGGCAAAGTGACAGATACTGGCATGCTGTCTCCCAAACCTTCGTCATAAGGAAGACACAGGGCATTCTTTCAAATTGCCCCAGAGGTATCTTCAAATCTTACCTAGTCAATATCCCCAGACCACCAGACAACCATGTCCTGTTAGCTTTCTTCATCCTTTACTGGGGGATTCTACATAAGTAGACACGAAAGAGAATTACACAGGGCCGAATTCCATACAGAGAGTGTTCAGACAAGGTCAGAGCATAATTTGGTCATCACTATGTATGGGGGATTCATCTATGTTATGTCAATCAATAGCTGGTCCTTTTCTGCCACTGTGTAATATGTAGTCACAGGTATGTATGTACAATCATGTCCATTCCCACACTCTGGTAGATGGACACTCTGTGTTTCCATTTGAGACAGCTATGACCCAGCTCCCAGAAGCACTGGTCTCATGGCTAGTATATGCCCAAAGAGATGCCACTGTAGCATTGAGAATCAGCCTGTATCAGTGTGAGTTGATTTTGCCCTCTTTGTTTTTGGAATTCCGCCTCTTCAGTTCTTAGTTTCTGGCTCCTTTTTCCTAGCCATCATCTGTCAACATGATGGATAATATGGCAATTACTTTTATAGACTCCTCTATAGATATCCCCTCTTGGGAGTGTCACCCACATCTTCTTCTCTATAGAACCAGCTGAATCCAGTTGGCAGTTCTCTAACATCCACTTTTTATGCATCCCAACTGTGGCCCAGATGGACAACTATGAAAATTAGTTTGTATAGTCAACTTGACTAAGAAACATGTAGGGTATTGTTGAGGCACAACCCTTAGGTATGTCTGTGAGGACTTTCCCAGAGAGTTATAAGCCCCCCCAACCCCCAACTGGACTGAAAAAAAGAGGGGTAAAAGGGAAATACCCACAACCCTACCTCTCTTCTCCATATGCCTTCCTTTTACTGGTTCTGTAGTGATGGGATCTGATTGGCTTTGAAATTGATCCCCCTGACTTCTTCATGGAGAATATATCATATGCATCAGCTTGACTCCAGGGAAGCCATCAGCAGGCTGCTCCAGGCACTGTGAGGCTGCAGGGGACAGGCCTGGACCAGTGTGGAGCAGAAGCTGCTCTCTCATTGACATGTGGCCCTCATGGGAAGGCAGAGCCATTGCCTGTTCTTGACTTCTATCTTTCCAGAGATGGGTCCCTTATGAGTCAGGCCTTGGATACAGAGGAGCTGTTTAGAGCATTTTGTAAGTGTGGAGTACTGTCCACACACACTCTGTTGGCACATCAACCCTCTCTGTCCCATCGCTTCTTGAACTGAAGCTGTGGTCCAAGTTGCATTTCCATTTTGGAAAAGGCTTTGTGTGGCTCGCATTCAACAATTCTTCCTGGCTTCCCTTGACCTCCCTTAGCCCAGTAGAGCCAAGGTCACCCTCTGAGGGGCAGGCCTGTTGTGAAAGGCTCACAGGCTGTATGGTAATTAGATTCTCTACCATGACCTAAAGTCCTGCTCCCCTCTAACCCAGAGAGTGCCTGGAGAACATCACATCGCCTTCAGCATTGCTTCCAGAATCTTCCAGTAGGGTGGAGAACTCCCCCTTATCTTCCGGATATTGATTACAGCTTGCAGGAGAACTCTGAGATCTGGCTGGTTCCCCAGCTTACCACCTAACAAAGCAGGGGGCTGCTGCCCCTAAAATTCATGGGGAAGTACATCCTACAAAGCCTTTTATATATTTTTTAAGAGTTTAAGAATAGTTGAAGAGGAAGGGTTGGCTGTGTTTGCATGTAAAGTGGTCCCACATTCCTGCTCTGTGGAACATGGAGAGTTCTGAAGCCGGCAGCTACCCAGGTCCATTCCCTGCTGTATTCCAGAGCAAGGGAGCCAAATTTCCTTCTCATATCTGTAAATAAAGTCCTTCATCCACAGGAAATTAGGTGGAAACATTTTTCCAACCAGTGCATATGTGAGTTTTATTTCTCCACCAACGTTTGGTCAGATGAGATGGGAGTTTGAGCCCACAGCTACGTACAATAGCGACCCTCTCTCTCTAGCACCTACTTCCTTCTGCCTGGCCTTAATCTCGGTTTTATGTAGAAATTCTACTTTGGAATAGGTAAGCACATTCCTAAATCAGTCAGTCAGTCAGTCAGTCAGTCAGTCAGTCAATTAAGCCTTTCTTTCCTTCCTTCCTCTTTCCTTTTCTTTCCTCCATCCCTCTGTCTTTCTTTTCTTTTTGTTTTTTGTTTTTTGTTTTGTTTTTGTTTTGTTTTGCTTTGTTTTCAAGACAGGGTTTCTCTGTGTAGCCCTGGCTGTCCTGGAACTCACTCTGTAGACCAGGCTGGCCTCGAAAAATTTTCAGGTTTTTGAGGTAGGCTCTCATGCAACCCCTGGTGTCCTGGAACTCAGTCTGTAGCAGATGTTGGCTTTGAGCCCCTCTCTCTTGCCTCTATCTCTAAATACTGGGATTTCAGATATATACTATCATCACCCCTGGCTCCCAAATTCTTGCAATTCAAGTCCTGCTGAAGGGGGTGGGATTATATTTGGCACATATAGACTATTTTATTTTGGGTCTCCTGAGAGGGATGGTAGATTTTCTCTCTCTCTCTCTCTCTCTCTCTCTCTCTCTCTCTCTCTCTCTCTCTCTCTCTCTCTCTTTAAGATTTAGTTTTTATTTTATAAAAGTATGAGTGTTTGGCCTGCATTCATATGTATGCACCACGTGTGTGCTATTGTCTGAAGAGGCCAGAAGAGGGGGTTGGGTCTCTGGGACTGGAGTTATAGATGGCATCAAGCTTTCACATGGGTGCAAGAAACCAACCCAGATCTTCTGCAAGAACAACAAGTGTTCTTAATTACTTCCCATCTCTACAGCTATCACGTGAGAGCTATCACATCCCTCCCTTTTAAAGTGTATTAACAGGCGTAAATTGTGTAAACAGTATAATTTATTCCTCATTTTCATGCACGCCACATTTCAGTTTTTACCTAGTTTGCCAGGCAGCTCAACACTCAGGATTAATGCCTAGAAGCCCACTAATTTCCAAATGGCTGACTTCACCTTTCATTAACCATACTGAAGCTGATTTCAATATAAGCCTTACCAGGACTCAGGAAACAAAGCCAACAACAGGATTGCTCTTAGTTTGAGGCCAGCTAGGGCCACATTGTAAAACCTCCCCATTCCCCAAATAAACAAAGTAACAACAAAGACTTAGGCTCACATGTGTTGTCTCCAGAAAGTCTCAAAGCAGAGAAATCCTAGGACTGGGCTGGGCATGCAGTTCAGAAGGAGCAAATGTGCAGCCCATGGGCAGATCCTCAGCGCTAGGAAAGTAAAGCAGTGGTTGCCATTCTCAGAGTCAACGCTTGGGGCATGGAGTAACAGAAAGATCAGGGCAGAAGAAAACTGGGTCTTCCTGAGTGTGGACTGCCAGCCAGGCTTTACACAAGCCCTTTCAGAGACTTCTGCTTTTGGTTTAGCCAGGACAGCGGATCCTCAGGGTGAAGGGTTGGAGCCAAGTGCATCAGCCTGCAGAGCTGGTGTAAGCTCCACACTGTCACACTTATGAACAACTAGAAACTGGAAAGGCCAGCCAGAAGTAAAACAGGCCTTTGAGAATTCGATTGGGGGGAAGGCAGATAGCAGTTTGGCTGGTGTTTCTGGGGATGTCAGAGGAGAGTGGAGTTCAAAAGAGTAGGTAGTATACAGCAAGCCCAAGGTATCTGTCCACACACTCTTCCATCCATCCATCCCTTCCTCCATCTATCATGTACCCATCCATCCAAATATCCATCCATCCATTCACTTACCCATTTGTGCTGGCTGGTTTTATATCACCTTGGTATAAACTGGAATCATCGGAGAGGAGGGAGCCTCAATTGAGAACATACCTCCATAGGTGGGCTGTTGGCTGGCCTGTAGGTTATTTTCTTAATTGGTGATTGATGGAAAAGAGTCCAGCCCATTGTGAGTGGGGCCATTCTGGGAATGGTGGTTCTGGGTTCTATAAAAAGGCAGGCTGAGCAAGTCTTGAGGAGCAAGCCAGTCAGCAGTACTCCTTGATGGTCTCTGTAGCAGATCTTACCTCCAGGTTCTTGCTCTTTATGAATGCCTTCCCACGTTACTTTTGATGATGAACTGTTCTATAGAACTGTAAGTGAAATAAACCCCTCCTCTCCAAGTTGTTTTTGGTCATGGTGTTTCATGACAGCAATAGTAACCATAATTAAAACACAATTCATTCATTTACACACCCATCAATCCAAATATCCATCCATCCATCCATCCATCCATCCATCCATCCATCCATCCATCCATGTATCCATCCATGTATCCATCCATCCATCCATCCATCCATCCATCCATCCATCCATCCATATATCCATCCATCCATTCATCCATCCAAGTATCCATCTATTCATGTATCCATCCATCCATCCATCCATCCATCCATCCATGTATCCATCCATCCATCCATCCATCCATGTATCCATCCATCCATCCATCCATCCATCCATCCATCCATCCATCCATGTATCCATCCATCCATCCATCCATCCATCCATCCATCCATCCATCCATGTATGGAGAACAAAACTCAGTTCCTAATAGTGATTGTTTCCAGTGTCATCAGGTGCTCACTGCATGTAAGCAAAGTGACAATTACTTGGTGTGAGCTATCTCACAGGACAACCCCAGAGGTGGAGACCATCCACTACCCTGTTCTACAAAGTTGGAACAGAGCTGTGTGTGACTTGCTCCATGGCACATGAAGAGCAGACGAACCTGTAGAGCTCAGACATACTAACCTATGCATATCTTTCCAAAGTCACTCTGTCAAGACCTGGAAGGGCTCATATCTGATTTCATGGATGCTGACAAGACAGGAGGCCCCAGTGTCAGCCCCAAGTATTATTACTCCAGCAAAGTGGGTAGTGTTGCCATGTCCCTCCACTTCCCTCGGGCTAGAGCACATAGTAGTTCCTCATTTCAGGAAAGGAACCCTGAGCTTAGGGACCACTATTTTAGAAAGAGTAGAGGGAAGTTTGTTCTCATCATTGGAAAATACAGACTATATCCTTTGGGCTAGATCACTGAAAACCCTACTGGTTGGGGGGTGTTTTGGGGGGCTACTAAGAGGATGTTCATCTTGAATAAAACCCACACTTAGAAAAGATCTTTCTTTGTTTTCTCCTGGCAAAGGAGGGGGAAGGCCTCACCTAGCAGGTTCCTGTCGTGTTCTTAGAGTTTAGGTGCCTGATAAATACTTGGGAACATATAAATGCAAGAGTCACAACTCAAAGGGCCAGAGGCTCCGACAGTGTCTCTGGCGTGGGGAATGCCAGTCAAAGAGCTTTCCAATGCTCTGGAAATGTAAGGCTTGCTCTTTCTGGGATGAATAGCAGGGCCCGAGTTTTGTGTGACTCAGGGCTGTGCTTCCTACCTGAGGCTTCCCTTTGTAGTGGCCTCTGGGAACATCCTCAGGATACCACAGTAAGATTGCAGGGGAAGCCTGTGGTTAGTCCCTTCGTGATGGAAAGTATTAGTACATGTGTGTGTGTTTAAAAAAAACAAAAACAAACAAACAAAAAAACAAAAAACCCCAACAACTAAGGTGTTCCTAAGCAGGAAATAACCACTCTCATTGGATAGTCAAGGGCTCGAGTGTGTTAGCTCTGGGTTTAGACCATCTGGGTTCAGTATTGCCTGACTCTCTATAGCATTTCTAGATTCTCTCACAGCAGGGGTGGGAAGGTGAGAAGGGAATGTGAGCTCTGTGTGCAACTTGAAGGAGTTCACAGAGTTTGTAAGATGTGTTCCTCCTAGGGTGTTGAGTCCGAGCTTTGTTGGAAGGTGTGAGGCCAGCTTGCATGGTGCCTGTGAAGCCTCTTAGCTTCTGAGAGCACCCATTGCTGAGGCAGGAGAGGTGTGATGTAGAGCCGGGGGAGGACAGAGGTAAGATAAGGAGCACCATAGGAGCTGAATGGCTTCCTGAGAGCACCCACTGCTGAGGCAGGGGAGGTGTGATGTAGAGCCCGAGGAGGACAAAGGTAAGATAAGGAGCACCATAGGAGCTGAAGGTGGGATGAAGAGGCTTCTCAGATGACAGAGGGACTCAGTGCTGCCATGGGGCTCTAATGTGGCAGAGATGCTTAGAAGGAAGAGGCTGCCCACCCGCTGAGTGGAAAGGGACAAGATCCCTAACCTCTGGATCTGGCCTTAGTGACAAAGAAAGGACAATGTGCTTCTTCCTTAGGCCTAGTTGGGGTGCTTTTTTTCACCTTTAAAATTTATTATTTGTTTGTTTAGTGTGTGTGTGCGAGTGTGTGTGCCATGAGTCCTGAGTATGTTGTGTAGCTAGCAGCTAGCTCTGCCTGATCTTGTGACTCTGGGGATTTCGGGTCAGGGAAAGTGCCCTCTGCCTTTTCCTGGGAGGAAATATACATGGGGCTGTATGAGCAGACCTTGTGCTGGATGGTGTGTGCCTGGCAGAGCCCTTTCTACCATCCTGGCTTGTGCCGGTGCTCAGGGTAAAGAAGAAAGAAGGAGCCAGTAAGCTGACTCAGCTGGTAAAGGTTTGCAAAATCTTGCAGAAGGAGGGAATGACAGGTGGAAGGACAGAGTGACTCTTGCAGTCCTCTGACCTCCAAACGTGTGCTGTGGCATATACACAATATAATTAGTTAATTAAACAATTAAAAAACAAAAAGAAAAAGAAAGGGAGGGGAGGGAGGGAAGGAGGGAAAGAGGGAAGGAGCAGGAAGGAAGCTCAGAAAGAGTGCGTAGAGGAGCAGCAACCCTACTGTGCACCTGTTCCCAGGCTCCATTGCAGGGATGGGATTTCTCTGTCTGAGCTGTGGACTTGATCAAGGAAGTCACAGGAGGCCTCTTGGGAACACAGTCTCCCCTGGAAACATCGTGTCATCTCTGCCATCACCTGTTTGTCCCCATAGCAAGAGCAGAGTAAGGCTCCTACCTGCTGTAGAGGCAGATTGGCTAGGAACGGATGCAGAATCCAGAAGTTCACCCCTACTCCTAAGCCCCCAGTGCCCTTGATCCTAATATTCAGGCCTGCCATTTCCAGACTCATCTAGAGGACAGCCAGGCATCTTTAAGGAGATTGGGGGATGACATGACCCCCACCCATTAAGCTTTTGTCAACTGCTAAGTGCTAAGGATGGCAAGAGCTGAGGAATTAACAACCCCCCCCCCCAAACACTCCACAGACCCTCAGAGTTCCTTCTGCTGCTTAGAATGAAGCAGAAATCAGGAGTGGTGGCTCAGGACTATAATCCCAGCACTTGGAGGATGGAGGCAGGAGTGTCAGAAGTTCGAGGTCATCCTCAGCTACATAGGTTTGAGGCCAACCTGTGCTACATGAGCCCCTGCCTCTAAAAATAATACATTAATTAAGATAAATCAATATTTAAACACATTTGAGAAAAAGAATATGCCAGGCACCTTTGGGCTGGAAAACAAGCCCCTCTGTTTACTCTGGTCTGGAAAGTGGGGATGACTAGCCCACAGTCATCCAGGCAACTAGATGAGATTAGAGTACAAACCTCCCAGAGACCTTCTGAGTTAGGATATCTGAGGTCAACCATCAGCTGGTTCACTGGCTGTTTGGTTGGTTGTCTCCCCTCCTTCCCCTAGAGCTTGGGATGGACCCTAGGGCCTTACTCATGCCTGAGCTCCAGTCCTGAGCCCACCACAGCCTCCAGATTTTAAGTTCTAAATCCCAGACAGAGACATGTGTGGAGGTAAGCATGAGTCTCTCTGCGAACTATCTCACTCACTCTGTGAGCTAGCCCACTCACTCTTTGGGCTAGCCCAGTCACTCTGTGAGCCAGCCCACATACTCTTTGAGTTTCGTTTCCAGTCCTCACTGCTCCCTGGCCAATCTATACAAAAGGCTCCCCATTACCTTTGTTTGGCCAATGGAGAGAGGAAAGAGTAGAGAGGGGAGACAGGAAAGGTGAGAAGTGAGAGGGGAGACAGGAAAGGTGAGAAGTGAGAGGGGACAGGGGAAAGGGGAGAGGGGAGAGGAGAGAGGGGAGAGGGGAGAGGGAAGGGGGAGAGATGTCTATTGCTCATGCTCCCTGACTTCTGGGATAATGGGCACAGTCATGTTCCTCTATTAGAGTAGTCCACCTCTATTAGAGTAGCTCTAACAGAGTAGAGTTTCTCCTGGGGCCAGCCCCTGCTCTCTTCCCCTACCAGGCATGCAGTCTAGTTCCTCCTTAGGGCTCTGTTCATGTGTCCTGCCTCCATTGAGGCCTCAGGAAACTTGGATATGGTGAGATGCAGAGGGAAGTCACTCCAGCATTCCTCAGGGTAGAAGCAGGGTACCTCCCAGCACAGAGTCACTCCTGAGTCTTGCCTTACAGAGGGGGCTAGATTTAAGTAAGTAGAAGAACAATTAATAGAAAGCCCTGGGAGGGGTGACACTAGAGGTTCCTGTGTTTGATCACTTGATCCCCAGCTGGTGCCACTGTCTTAGGAGCTTGTAAGCGTTCATGTGGGACTTAGCTAGAGGAAGCAGCTGCCTGCTCAGAGGTTGGGGACGTAGGGCCAGTGGGTTGTAGGCCAGCTCTAATGTTTTTGGTTTTGCCCCAGCTTTTTGCTACTTGACCAACCATGTGATGTGGGCAATTGGCTTAAGCCACCATGAACACCAAACCATGCCTTCCCAGAATGGACTGTACCCTTCCAAACCATGAGTAAAAATGAATTCTAAGTCCAGGTGTGGTAAAAGGTAATTAATATATGCTCCTAACAGCTCACACCTTTTACCAGGGAATGACAATCCCACCTGGTCCTCCCTGAACTCCCAGAGGCCTGTGCATGTTGAAAGTACTCTGCAGAGGTCAAGTGTGGGACAGTTGTGGCTATCTATAGGCAAAAATGGTCAATGAGGAGCTGAGGAGATGATTCAGTCAGTTATTTCACGTAAGCACAAGGACCTGCATTAGGTAACTCCAGCATCCACATAACCAACAGACAGGGCAGCACGTACCTGCAATGCTGGCATTGGTCAGATGGAGACAGAAGGGTTCCTGGGTCTCATTGGCCAGACTAGCTGAATCATGAGAGATGCTGAATCATGAGAGATCCTGTCTCAAAGAATAAAGTGGATAGAGGGAGACCACCAATATCAAGCTCAGGCCTCTATATATACCTATACATGCAAGTGCACAGACAGTGCACACATAAGTGCACACACACACACACACACACACACACATACACACACGTTCAGGGCCTTCTGGAAACAAAGGTTCATGTAGCACCCTGTGCTCTCTGTGAATTGACCGGCACCCTGACTGAGCCCCGAGTGTTGATGCTGACCGTGTCTCCCTGGTGCTGACTCCCAGGGCCACTGCCTTGCTCCTCTGAGCAGAAGCAGGAAATGCAGACATGCCAGTCTTGGCTGATGAAGAGATGATGGCTGTGCCTTTAGCCAATTAAATTCCATGTTCAGCCACATACGTCAGGACCAGGAATGGGTGTCTGTTTAGGAAATCACCCCCCACCTCCATATTTATTTGCTATGATGTTTTGAATCCACTCATTGTATAGGTTCTCGGGCTTGACTGCTGGGGTCCCCAGAGAGATTGGGGAGAAACTAAGTTATCTCACAATACCTTCCAGTATTATCTGTTGTTTTGTTTGTTTTGATTTTTGTTTTCTTCTCATGCTGAGATTTTCTTCTGATACAGAGATTCAGTACTCCTCCCCTGAGCCCCACCTACTCCTGCCACAGACATTTTAAAAATTGGTTTTGGGGGTGTATTAGTCACTTAGGACATGATAATAAAAACATACAGAGAAAACTATTTTCCCACAGTGAGGGCACCCAAAATGAGGATGCCAGCAGGAACATGATCCCTCTGCAGCAGAGGGTTGTCTGCCACTTCCAGAGACTCCTTTCTTCAGAAGACAGTGAGCATGTCAGAACTGGACCCCAGAACTTCCTTTCCCGCTAGTCCTCCTGGTGGCTGATTATACATATGTGTGTTTTTGGCTCCTGTGGCATTTACAAGCCTATGGTCCATCCCATCTCTGTCTCTATCTCCATGTAGCTACTTCTCTTCTGGCTTTCCATGTGTGTATGTGCATGTGTGTTCCTGTGTGTGCATGTCTGCATGTGTGTGCATGTGTACAGGTGTGTATAAGCTTGAGGTGTCATTTCTTAGGTGTGTTTCATACCATTTGGGGGCTGGAATTACTGATGTTGTTGTGTTTTGTGGTTTGGGATTTCATTTTGTTTTTTGAGACAGCATCTCTCCCAGTAGCTTTCCAAGTAGGTTAGGCTAGCTAGTAAGCTAAGATCTCCTTGCTTCTACCTGTCCAACGCTGTGATCTTTGCCTCTGTGGTTACAGGCCATTCTCTCTGTATGTCTCCTGTCTTCTTTCAATAAAGATGGCTGTATGGGGGTTGAAGGATGCCCTACCATACAATGGCTGCAGTGTCTCAACCCACTGTGTCTGCAAGGGCCATAGCCCACACAAAGCAGTGCCCTGTGGCTCTAGAAAGGATACGGATCTAACTCAGTACAAGGCCAGGCAGACTTGTGGAATCCATCTCTATCTTTAAAAAAAGAAAATATATGTGGGGGCTGGAGAGATGGCTCAGTAGTTAAGAGCACTGACTACTCTTCCCAAGGTCCTGAGTTCAAATCCCAGCAACCACATGGTGGCTCACAACCATCTGTAATGAGATATGACACCCTCTTCTGGGGTGTCTGAAGACAGCTACAGTGTACTTACATATAATAAATGAATAAATCTTTTAAAAAAAAAGAAAACATATGTGTATGCCCACTAGGTACGTGTGTGTATGTGTGTGTGCAGGTTTGCGTGTATAGTGTAAACTCTGTATCCAGGAGTACATTCTGCCTCCTTTGAGACAGAATCTCTCAGTAGCCTAAAGCTCACCAATTAGTCCAGGCTGGTTGATCAAGGAGGCCTGAGGAGCCTCCTACTTTGCCTTTTTAGGGCTGGGGATATAAATGTGTGCCATCATGCCTGGCATTTTAAAATATCTATTTATTTTATTTATGTGTATGTGTACACAGGTATGCAGGTGCCCATGGAAGCCAGAAGGGGATTCCAATCCCCAGAGCTGGAGTTACAGACGGTGAACCACCTACCTGGGAACTGAGCTCTGATCCTCAGAAAGAGCAGCCAACACTTACTTCTAATTGCTGAGGCACCTCTCCAATTCCATGTCTAGCAGTCTTATGAGGGCTCTGAGAGTTGAACTCGTGCCCCTCTACTTCCATATTTTGGGCATGAGGACATGACAACCAGGACGCTTCTTTCAGATCATAGCTACAGCCAGTGACAGACACAGGGGCAATGCCAGACTGCTGACATCACTGCTGGCACAGGTGCATAAGAACACAGGACCACCTGAGGCCCAGGTCCTGTGTATGGGAGTCTACCACTAGACCCCTTTCTAGTCCCCAGCCTCTTCTGAATCCCTGCACACACAAGCCTGGATATCCCCTCCAGAATATTCTCTCTGCCACAACAATCTCTTACTTCTTCATACTTCCCTTTGGACCAATTACTAAAGGAGACAAACCTTGTTGATATATATATATATATATATATATTCCTCTTCAAAAACTAAATTCATAAATGGTGCTTGGCAAGCTGTTTACTGCCCAACTTTAATGGCCTGTTTATGACCTGGAGCCTGCATCTGTTAACACACCCTCTCCCCTCATCATTTTTCCTCATTAACTATCAATTTGGAAGCCAGCTTTAGCATTAACCATGCCTAGACCTAAATGGCTGCAGACAGTTGATTTTATGACCAAGCCTTGTCTTGGAAATGGGGGACCTGTCATCAGAGAAGAGGGCTGCAGAGAGAGTGATGTGTATGTGCAAGCAGGCGACGTGGGGCTGCTGAGAAGAAGGTGAGGCAGATGGAGTCTAAGAGTCTTCCATGCAGGGCAACGCTGCGCCTAAGATAGATCATGCTTCTCTTAGCTGCAAAGGGGACAGAAGGTGTTAACAGCAGAACATCAGAGAGGAGCTGGGGAAATGGCTCACAATTGGCAGAGTGCTTGCCCAGCCGCTGGAGGGTTGATTCCGCGCATCATACAACCCCTGGCATGGTGGTGCATGCCTGTGAGACCAGCACTCAGAGATGGGAGCAAGAAGTTCAGAACTTCAAAGTCATTCTGGGCTACCTAGGAACTGCAATGAGACCCTTTCTCAAAACTCCAACAAGGGTGTCAGAGATGGATAATCAAGAATTTACGATCTAGAAAACAGAACTGTCCTTGGAAGAGCACCAAGTGGGGGCTGGGGAGATGGTTCAGAGGTTAAGAGCACTGACTGCTCTTCCAAAGGCCCTGAGTTCAAATCCCAGCAACCACATGGTGGCTCACAACCATCCTTAATGAGATCTGACTCCCTCTTCTGGTGTGTCTGAAAACAGCTACAATGTACTTACATATAACAATAAATAAATCTTAAAAAAAAAAAAAAAAAAAAGGAAGGGTAGCCAAGAAAATACCTCCTTGGAGAGCTGCCACCAGAGACGCTGACCCTGAATCTGATCTTCTGGGGTCCTGGTATCTTTGTCCCCATTCACTCCGTGTCAGTCTTGCTAGGGTCAAGGGATACAGGTATGAGGGATGAGTCCTGCTCCTAAGATTCTCCCAGACAACATAGACAGAAGGATGCTTGAAGATGCAGCTAACCTATGTGAGTTCGGGGCTGAGAGGGCAGACAGGGGATGTCGGCCTGAGTGTGCAATACTGGGGCATTGGGCCCAGCAAGCAGAAGTGTGCTGTGTGAACAGCCCGTGGTGGCACTGCAGCACAATCCTCCAGGGGATGGAGATGGAGAGCTGGAGGTTTTAGCTTCTACCTGCTTTTCTCCTGCCATCTTCCCCCATCAGTCCCCAGAGCTCCAGCCTCACCATGTGGAGGAGCATAAAGTGTGCCCCAAAAGTGCATATTCCCAGAAGCTTAGAATGTCAGAATGTGACCAAATGTGGACTGAGTCTCTATGGCATTGTTAGCATCAGTGCCTCCAAAGCCCATGACTTCCCATGGGCGGATCTCACAGACTTGTTGCCAGGGCAACAGCCGCCATATTCCCAGAATCCATTGGGCTCACCTC
>NW_022196912.1:118220458-118229322 GCF_008632895.1 Mastomys coucha | reverse complement strand
TCTCTCCCTCTCCCTCCCCTCTCCTTTCCTCTCTTTCTGCTACTGCCCCCTCTCAATTAAACCTCTTACACATGGAACTGTTTGGGCCTAGTGTGTGGTATGTTCTGACGGGACCCGCCGTTCTAACACATCAGGTATTATTATCAAAATGGAGTCAGACTGGATTAGGGAGGCCTCATAAGACAGGAAGAAACGAACGGACCCACAAGAGAAGATCCTTAATGCTGATGGGAACCAAAGAAAGTCAAGCCTGCTGGTCACTGCCAGAAGCACAAAAGAGGTGAGAGAGGACACTCCCAAGAGCCTCAGGGAGAGTGAATGTTCCATGCTGCATGGTTTCAGAGTCTCCACCTCGGTGAGAAGAGAATGCATCTCTGATGCGTTAATCCACCTACTTCATGGAGCTTCATCAGGGCAGCCCTGGATGGAAGATGACATCACCTGCTGCTAACACACCTTGTGCCCTGGGACCCTGATCCTCACTGGTTTGCTGTTGTTTGTTTGTTTTCATCTGATTTATTGTCCAAAGTTGCAGCCAATAGATTCTGTTTTGAGAGGGTAGACTTAGTCCAAGCTGCTAAAAGCATTCCTTTAATAATCCCACTTGGGGCTGTAGCTCAGTTGGTACCATGCTTGCTGAGCATGCAGGACTCCATGAACCTCAGCATCACATCAGCAGCGTACTGTGGCGCATGCCTGTAATCCCAGCACTCAGAAGGCAGAGGCCAGAGGATCAGAAATTCAAGGTCATCCTTGGCTAGAGTGCACAGAGTTTAAAGCCCACCTCAGCTATATGAGACCCTGCCTCAAAACAAAACAAAACTAGCAAACAGAACCGCACTCTATTCAACCAAGGGAATTTTCACTGACTGGTTGGTTGGGTGTCTGTGCATGCGTGAGCTGCAGTGTGTATGTGGTGTGTGTGTGTGTGTGTGTGTGTGTGTGTGTGTGTGTGTGTGTGCTAGCCATAGTATACATATGGAGGTCAGAGAACAATCTGGGAGGATTGGTTCTCTCTTTGCACCTAAGTCATGCCCCACCTTCCTGACCCCCAGACACCCCATAAGATTGTTAAAAGAAACTCCCACAAAGACAGCCTAGAGGTAGATTCTCGGTGTCTTGTCTGCACTGGCTGCTTCTGTGACCTGAGGCACACCTCTGCCCTGGGGTCTCCTCACACAATTTCCAGGGTGTCATAGCTGCAATGTCCACTGCCAAATTGCTGCTCTGGTAAGTCTGGTCTGGCCTTCTGCTTGACCATCATGAACTCAAGTCCTTGCCCTGCCCAGGAAAGTGAGACCAAGACACTCATGTCAACCCAATAGCTTTCTACTTTGACCTGCTTTTGAGCCAAGGATGACTTCAAACTTCTGACACCTCTTCCCTCTCCACCTCTCCATACCACCATGCCACCATACCACCATTTATGTGCTGGGGATTGAACTCAGGGCTTCATGCATGTGTGGCAGGCACTCAACCAACTACTTCTTAATTTTGAGACAGGTTCACATTACAAGTTGCGCTTAAATTCACTTGGTAGCCCAGGCAGCCCTCCTGCCTCAGTCTCTGAGGGAGCTAAGATTATAAGCTTACACTAAATTTGATTTTGATTTTTTTTATTTTGTACTTGAGCTTGAACCCAGGACCATGCCAGTTTCAGTTTTTGCATCTGCAAGATGTCCCTCAAAATCCTGTCTGGGTCCCATAGATAGAAAGAGGATACGTTGGATAATGTAGGCAGTGTGTTCAGGGCAGCCCCTGCCACAAGATTAAGTGGCGGGTTAAATCATAGCATGTTTCCCTCTTAGGACTGTCTGTTTCATAGATATGGACGTTACCCTTATGAGTGTCGTCGACTAGGATTCCCAAGGGGTCCCCTCCCCTGTGCATCAGCTATGGTGGCTGTGTGTCTTGCGAACCAGCCACCAACCTGTCAATTGCCAGCTAGACATAATACGTGTAAAGGAGTGAATTGGGCAGAAGAGACCCAGCAGAGACAGCTAGCTAATGAGAGGAAGTAATTGAAGCCTCAGCAGGGATCCCACAGAAGGAGGGGACAGAATGAGACAGAGCTGAGATCACCTCCCCTGAGTGATGCAGTGGAGAGTCAGGGTGAGGCAGAGGAATGCAGCCAGCAGTGCCAGCGGCCCAGACCTGCTCCTGTGGCTGCCATTGGCTTACTGTAGAATGACAGCTGGGAGTCTGTTCAGGTTTTTATCTGAATGAGAGCCCAAATTATGGATGCAGAATAAGTAATATTGTGCAGGAGCCCAGCCCACCACTGATAAAAATCTGCCTTCGTGTGGAAACCCTTTATCTATATGTTAATCTCATTAACTTATTTAGATGGTAATAACAAAACTGGCAGGAAACTTTGTAATACATTGCATCTACTTACTTGTGTGTGTGTGTGTGTGTGTGTGTGTGTGTGTGTGTGCCTACACTCATGACCATATGAAGGTCAGAGGAAAGGTGTGTGTGTGTGTGTGTGTGTGTGTGTGTGTGGTGGGTGGTGGGGTTTTCACCTCTCCTTTCATGGTGTGAATCCTAAGCTTGGAACTCTCCAGGTCTTTAGGCCTGGAGGCAAGGACATTTATTCACTAAGCCATCTCCGTGGCCCTTAAATTAGAATTTTAGTATTTTTATTTACAAAACTATTGTGCTTATCTTAAGTGTCCATCCATAGTTTCTGTGGTTTGCTTCTCCTCTTCAACCTTGAGTACTGACAGTTCCCTCCTGTCTTATAAAATCTGTCTTATAAAACTTGTGATCCTCCTGCCTCAGCCTCCTGAGTGCTAGGGAGACAGGCCAAGCCCAGCACCACACCACACCTGGCTAGTTCTTAATCTTATCAAGGTTGTATTGACGAACCTTATCTTCCACAGGCTGGCCTTATTTAGAAAATACTTACTGGGCTACACAAATCCTCTCTTGAAAACACACAAGCTGAACCTTTCATTTACATATTTCCTTATCTGGGGCTTAGATGTGATAAAAATGGAGCCGAGGACCCAAGTTCATTTCCTCTGTAGATAAGCAGTGCCCAAGGAGCAGCTCCAGACTAGCCCCTCCCTCCCCCAGCAGCCTGAAGGCATTGGGTTACCCCGTGTCTCTGGGCCTGTTCCCAGGCTTTTGGATTCTGCATCCCTGGTCAGCTGCCTGTGCCAAGAGCCACCACAGCACAATCCAAACAGCTCTACAGCAGACTCCCAAGCCTCCCAAGCCTCCCGGGCACATCGCCCTACAGCAGACTCCCAAGCCTCCCGGGCACATCGCCCCGCTTCTGGCCTCTTCAGGAATGTCCTGGCTATTCTTGGGCCTTTGTTCCTTTACATAAATTTTAAGGTCAGCTTGTCCAGCCTTCTTGAGAATTTCAGTTGGATTTTGATTGAAATTGCCTTATGTCTACAGCGCAATTTAGAGATACATATTCGAGGCTGCCGGCATTGAATAGTTTTTCTCTAACATATAATTTTCTTCACAAAAGTCTTCCATGTTTAAAAACAATTATCCCCAGGTGCCTTTTATCTTCCTTTGCTTTTATAAATGGTGTCACCTTGGAAATTACATTTCCACCCGTTTGTTACTGATGCATGAAAATATGATTTTTTTCTATTATTGGTGGTTTTATCTAATATATACTTTAGTGAACTCTCATTAATTGTAACAATTTATAGACTCTTGGTTTCTTTTGTATATGTATGTATATATTTTAGACGTTTATTTTTTTTTTAAATCTGTCTCTGTGTCTATGCGTGTCTGTCTGTGTGTCTGTGTGTCTATGTGTATGTGGATGTGAGCACAGGCAGCTGAGGAGTCCAGACGCTCTGGAGCTGGAGTTCTGTTAAGTGACAAGGAAATTCTGTTAATTGGCAAGCCATCTCTCCAACCCCTTGTTCTTGATTTTAGTTCTGGACAGGGTCTTCTGTTCTATTCTCAAACTCACTATTTCACGATGCTGACCTTGAACTTGTGAGTCTCCTGCCTCCACGTCCTAAGTGGGAGTTTGCTTCCAGAGAAGATGCTATTGTACGGAAGCAGGGGTTCAGCTTTTAGTTGGAGGAGACAAGAATGGAAAGATCTAGACTTGTCAGAGGAAGTAAGTCTCCCTCCCCGGTGTTTCACTGCAGAGGTTCTCCTGTGCCAACTCCACTGACCAGCAGTTGGGACACGGTCTGGGAAGTCCAGGCTGAGAGCCACGCCCAGTTCTTCACTTGCCTGTTCAACAGGTGGGCTTCTAGGAATCTGTTCTCTGGAAGACAGCTGGGCCAGACACTGCTGCTGTGATTGCCACACTTAGGAGGCTGAGGCAGGGGGATGAAGAGTTCCAGGTATACTGAGTTGCAGAAATCCAGGCCAGCTTGGGCTACAAAAGGGAGAACAGTCTCAAAGGAAAGGTGGGGAAAGTAAGGGGTGAAGAGACAGGAATGGAGGGGAAGAGAGGGGAAGGGAAAAGAATAAAGACACTACTCATCCCCCACCCAACCCAGCTAAGACCTAGAGCAAGTTCAGGGCAGGGTACCAGGATTCTTCTTTCTCACCAGCCTTAGCATCTTCCATCCCTGCTCAATGAAGGAGGACAGGACCCTGTGGCCTTTTTCAGGAGACTTGATATAACTAAACCTAAGCTCCTGCCCTCTCTTTCTGGGGCTCTCTGCCTTCTGTCTCTAGCCTCCCTTTACACCCCTCAGGCCCAGCTGAAATCCCAGTGTGACTCAGCCCACAGGTGCTCCAGGGCCCTTTCTGGCTTATTAGCTATGCACAAGTCTTTCTCACAAGTGCTGCCTGCCTCTTCATTCCATTCAATTAATTAGCATATTAATTAATTAATTAATTAATCATGTAGGGGGTGAGATCCAGAGCTTGCTTATGGCTGGCAAGCTCTCCATCACTGAAACCCTGTTCCCTCTCTACTCCTCCAGGATTCAGAGACTGCTCAACACCTGGTCCCTTGGTTTATTGTGCATTTTTCCTGTCTCTGCAGCACCCTGGGCTCTGTCCTGCTTCCCTGATGGGCCCTTTCCCGTCTTTGCTTTTCCTCCTATATCCCTTCCCTGTTTACCACATCTCTAGTTTCCTAGATTGGCTCACTGGCTTATCTTCCTTCCAGGCTCTTCTAAACTTTGCCATCCCCTCCCAAGGTTCCTGACAGGGCCATCCACACAGCAAATTCCTTCAGTGAGAAGAGAGTGGGTGGGGTAACCATGGCCCCTGGCCCTTGGCACTTGGTCCTTGAGCTAGGACCCAGCACAGTACCGAATTGTCCCTTTCCTGCACCTTTGGCTCTCACCTTTCATGAACACGAACACTACCTGAACTTGTCCCAGCTGTACTGATCATAGTTCAGCCATCCTAGCAGCTGTTCAGGGCTTACTACCTGCCAAGAGCTCCACGTGGAACGTAACCAACACTCCTCCTGCAGTGGGTGAATGGCCAGTGAATAAACAGGTCCCACAGGGCTAGAGAGGTAGATCAGCGGTTAAGAGCACAGACTGCTCTTCAGAAGGTCCTGAGTTCAAATCCCAGCAACCCCATGGTGGCTCACAACCATCCATAATGAGATCTGATGCCCTCTTCTGGGTTGTCTGAAGACAGCTACAGTGTACTTACATATAATAAATGAATAAATCTTAAAAAAAAAAAACACTTAAAAAAAAACCCAGATCCTATAAAGCACTTTAGACAGCTTACTACCTTTAATCATTCTTCCAAATAGCCCTAAGAGACAAATTTCATGTCAGAGTCTGGCTCACCACTCAAGAAACAGGAATGCATAAGCTGTCCTGTGATTTACCTCCATCGATCAGAAGTAGTACATGGTGGGCCTAAGATTCAAAGCCACAACTGTTGTGATTCATTATCCAATGTCTTGCTGTCCTTTGTGGTGGCCGCTAGCCAGGGGTAGCTACTGAGGGCTTGAAACGCAGCTAGGCTGACAGCAGATGGGCTGTCAAGGACAAACGTGGCCCAGACGTTAAAGTATCACTCTGCCTAAAAGCATGGGGAAAGCTGGGCATGTGCACATTTGTAATCTCTGTACTCAAGAGGCTAAGGCAGGAGTTCGAGGTCAGCCTGGGGTACATAGCAAGATCTGGTCTCAAACAAAACAAGACAAAGCGACAAAGCAAAAACACATAAAGTCGACCACCAACAAAAACAAAGTAAACGAACAGTTTTCACTATTAATATCTTGATAGTATTTTTAATTTTGGAGATATTATTGTTGTTGTTTGGTTAGGGTTTTGCTTTGCTTTGCTTTGAGATAGAGACACACTATGAAGTGTTCCTAGGCTGTGAGAATGACATCAGAGTTTCATGTAGTCCAGATTGGTCTTTAACTCCTGATTCTCCAGCCGCCACATTCCGAGTGCTACCACACTCGGCCTGGTTGGCTTTAACAATAGGAAAAGTTCAAAACAGAGGTGCCTTCAAGGTCACCTCCTTTCTTTTCATTGATTTGTTTGTTTTTTGAGACAGGGTCTTGCTCCATAGCCCATTTGGGCCTGAAACTTCCTATGCAGTTCAGGTTAGCCTCAAATTTGTGATCTCTCCATGTTTGTCTTCCAAGTGCTGAGACTGGAGGCCTGATCCCCACAGCAAGCTCAGGGTTGGTTCCTTCTGTCACTGGGGTGTCTGTGACAGGCTCCATTCCAGCTTCTGCCAGCCTCAGGCTTGTTGAGCTCCTGTCCAGCTTCTGCGAGCCTCAGGCTTGTTGATTATGGTTCCTTCAGAGACCCCAATGCCCAGCTCTGTTCTAGCATCCCTCCCCCCTTTGCCCTGCGCCCTTCCTTCCTTCCTTCCTTCCTTCCTTCCTTCCTTCCTCCTTCTTTCCTTCCTTCTTTCCTTCCTTCTTCCTCCCTCCTTCCTTCCTCCTTCCTCCTTCCTTCTTCCTTCTTCCTTCCTCCTTCCTTCCTTCCTCCTTCCTTCCTTCTTCCTTCCTTCTTCCTCCTTCCTTCCTTCTTCCTTCCTCCTTCCTTCCTCCTCCCTTCCTTCCTCCTTCCTTCCTTCCTCTTTCCTTCCCTCCTCCTTCCTTCCTCTTTCCTTCCTCTTTCCTTCCTCTTTCCTTCCTTCCTCCTTCCTTCCTCTTTCCTTCCTTTTCCTCCTGCTTTTCCTTTACATTTTTTTTTGATTATTTTATATGTATGAGTGTTTTGTCTGCAAACGTGTGTGTGTGTGTCTCTCACATACATGCATCACTCTCAGAGGTTAGAAGAAGGTGTCAGAGCCTCTGGAATTAGAGTTACAGATAGTTGGGAGCCACCATGTTGGTGCTGAGTCATCTGCAAGAACAGCAAGTGCTCTTAAGCACCGAGCCAGCTCTCCAGCACCGCCCCTCCACTTTCTTTATATTTATCAACTGTTAGTGTATCATAGCAGTTACATATGTTCAGTCACATAACAGCACCACTGATGTCATGACTATAGGCTGTGGAACCTAAGGGCCAGCCCAGGCTGAGAGGCAGAGCCTAGGTAGGAGCTCTACCTACTCCCACCTACTAGCTATGAGATTTAGGAAAATTCCCTTTAGGTTCTGCATTGATCCACAGAAGGGTGTGAGCCTGGAGGTCTCCTAGGCTCTTGCATCCTCCTGTGGTAGCTACAGGACTCCCTCTGGAGCATCATTTTGCTGCATTCTACTTAGCTGGTGCAGCCAGCATCCACATGCCTGCCATGCATGGCATTGAAGGCCTTTCCTGTAACTTCGAGCCTGACCTCACAGGGGCAGACACATGGAGATGCTTTTCTGCTGTTCCACCCCAGGCTTCCCACTCAGTTTCTTAGCTATAGGGTTACTTGATCTTGTATGACCCATGTTCTGGGAAAAGAGAAACCTGAGGTCAGTGGACCCTAGCAGTTCACCCTGAAGCCAAGTATCCAAAGTTTGGCTTTGCCATTGGTTAGTTAACTGTGTGGCCTTGGGCCATTTTCTAAGCCTCACTGTCATAGGGTGCCCTGGAAAACTCTAGTACTAATTTGCCTAGCTGTCCTAAGGATTCCATGGGGCCAGCACAGAGACCATGCCATAAATGGTATCTATTTTTTGCTAGCACTTATCAGCTTCTCTCTCTCTTGTCACTGGGAGCCAGATTTTTGGTGCAAGAATACCATAGAAATCTACTAGGGGCATCAGGAGAAACTTGTGACATACTTTATGTTTAAAACATATTGGGAAGGGGGCAGCTGGGATGTAGTTCGGCTAATATAGCACTTGCCTAGTGTGCTTAAGTCCCTGGGTCTGAACTCTCATACACTTACACTGGACAACATGGGGGTGCAAGCCTATAATCTCAATACTCCAGAGATGTGGATTTCAAGGCCAGCCTAGATGCCTAGACTACATAGTAAGACTCCAGCACACACACACACACACACACACACACACACACACACACACACACACAAATACATTTAGGGGCTGGAGAGATAGCTAAGTGGTTAAGAGCACTTGTTGCTCTTCTAGAGGACCTGGGTTTGGTCTCCCAACACCTACATGAGATCTCACAACCATCTGTAGCTCCTGTTCCAGGAGATTCAATGTCGTCTTCTGACTTTCTTTGGCTTCAAGTACACATGTGGTACACACACATATCCATGCAGGTAAAATACACATAAAATGAAATGAATAAGTCTTCAAAATTTTGTTTTTTTTTTCAAGACAGGGTTTCTCTGTATATCCCTGGTTGTTCTGGAACTCACTCTGTAGACCAGGCTGGCCTCGAAATCACCTGCTTCTGCCTCCCAAGTGCTGGGATTAAAGGCATGTGCTACTACCACCCACTAAGTCTTCAAAATTTTAAGAATGAGAAATCAGTAATGCCGACTTTCTGTCCTGTTCACTATACCCAGAGCCCAAACAAACTGTT
>NW_022196912.1:118200169-118220428 GCF_008632895.1 Mastomys coucha | reverse complement strand
TTTTTTTGCTGTTTTGCTTTGCTTAGTTTTGAGACAAGGACTCATGTAGTCCTGGCTGACCTCAAGCTTGCTGTGAAGCTAAGGCGGACCTTGCACTCCTGGCCTGGCCTGTCTGCATTTCCCTGTGGCTGAGATGACCCGGTTTACTCCCTCCTTTGAAATAGCTTTTTGTTGTTGTTAGAAAAGCTTTTATTATGTGGCTGATCTTGGACTCAGTATCCTCCTGTCTCATTCTATACAGTGCTGGGACCCCAGATATGAGCCTCTGTACCCCCTAACAATAGCTTTTCATTGTTGAAAATTTTCTTGAGGGTATGCCCCATGAAGACAGGGACTCTCTCACATGACCCACTATTTCCCCAAAACTAGAGCACAATGCCTGACACCCAGGAGAGGAAAACAATACTATCTGAATGCACTGGGAATGTCAATTCAAATGGTCAAAATATTAATTTTGTGTTTTAAGACAATCATGTGGGCCCAAGTGTGAGGTCATAGGTCAATCCCTAGTTCTTTCAAATAAAACAACAAAGATAAGCCAAAGCAACAGGAGTGGCAGCAACTGCAGCAGCAGCAGTGGCAGCGGTAGCAGCGGCAGCAGCAACAGCAGCGGCAGCAGCAACAGCAGCGGCAGCAGCAGCGGCAGCAGTGGCAGCAGCAGCAGCGGCAGCAGCAACAGCAGCAGTAGTGGTAGCAGTAGTGGTAGCAGAGGCAGCAGCAGCAGCAGCGGCAGCAGCAGCAGCAGTAGCAGCGGCAGCAGCGGCAGCAGCAGCAGCGGTAGCAGTAGTGGTAGCAGAGGCAGCAGCAGCAGCAATAAAACCCACTATTTGCCGGCCAAGGCCAGCACTGTGGAGGCTGAGAGGCTAGGGCTGAGGAGATGGTTCATCAGGTAAAAGCAGTTGTCATGCAAGCCTGGTGACCTAAGTTCGATTCCCAGAACCCATGTAAAGATAGAAGGAGAGAACTGACTCCACAGAGTTGGCCCCTCATCAGTACACATGTGCTCCCTCAAAATTACTACTGCTGCTGCTACTACTACTACTACTACTACTACTACTACTACTACTACTACTAGATAAAGAGTTCCATGCCAGCCCATCTGCATTACAAACAAACCAACAACTCAAAATACAAAGCAACAGAAGAAATGCTTTGGTTATTATTTTAACTTCATTTAAATGAGTGTTTGCTGGGCGTCTTTCTCATCAGCCATGGCTGTGCACCTACGGCAGGCGTTGCTAGGTGGTACCCAAGGATGGATAAGCCAGGTCCAATTCTGCTCACGGACATCCCGTGTTTCTCGAAAGAACTGTGAGTGCCAGAAGACTGGAATTCCCACTGCAAAGATAAGAAATTGCCACTTGCCTCCTCTGGCCAGGTTTGCAACCTGATCCAGTCTTAAGCCTTTAAACCCCTAATGTGTCCAGTGGGGGAGCCCCCTCCTCCACACAGTCCAGCTGCTGTCTGGGAACCCAGGGGAGTGAGCCATTAGCAAGTGGGACTCATTTCCAAGGACCTGTTTGCCAGTGATGAGGTGTGAGCTGAGGAAATGAAGGCCAAGCAGGTGAGCCCCTCCGCCCAAGTTATTTGTTTGACCTGGCTCCTATTTCCCTCTCACCCTGCCTGAGTTGAGAAAGGAAGGCATTTCTGCTTTCGAGATGTGTTTTAAGCCTGGATGCATAGTTAATTTCACGAAACATAAATGTTTTTGAATAAAGATAAAATTGAGAGATAAAGAGGCCGAGTCCCCTTTAAAGACGAGCCCTAGTCCCAGCCCACCCCAGCAAACAGTGACCACTACTGTGACTCCAATACACCCTGCATCTTTCCAGATCTTTCTCATTATTCAGTGTATTTCTCAAATAAGACACAGAGCACATACATGAGCCAAGCATTGCTCGTGATGCTTCCAAATGCCAGCTTATTGCTGTTAGTCCTTATGTCAGAGGAATTCAAACATATGCATACACAAGTACACACACAAACTGGTATGTACTCAGAATCACACTGCTAGAGTATAGTTGTCCTTTGGCTACACGCAGGTCCTAAGAGAGCTTTCTAGATTACTACACACAACCATTTAAGCTAGGGATAGATGGTGCTAGAACATCTGACTAGATACACAATGTTTTTGGGTTCCATTCCCTGCACAGTGATTCAACTGATCAATAAATAAACAAAGAAGCTTAGCTTCCCCCCCCCCCATGCCCCCTTTGAGATGGAGTCTCCTTATATATCCCAGATTGGACTTCAACTAGATATCCTCCTGCCTCAACTTTCCAAATTTTGGGATTACAGGTATGCACATCACACCTAGTATATCCATTAAAATGTGTTAAAATGTATGTGTGCATGTTAAATCCTGATCTTTAGCTCTCTAATATGAGAATAATGTGGGCTGGACCAAAACTGGCTCGGGGCAGAGTTGTCAGTGGGGGATGGGAAGCATGAAGGAGAGGCATGCAATTAGCACAAGGTAGGGGCAGCCTGAGGATTGACCTCTGCTTTGGATGAGGGCCCAGCTTTTTCCAGAGCACCCACCCCACCCTCCTCAGCTGTAAGCCACTGTAAGCTCCCTAGCTTTAGATTAGAGAGCAAGGTTAGGTAGGATGCTTTTGGAAGGGCACAATCCCTAGGGCTGTCAGAAAGCTGAGCAACGAATGCCAGAGCCATGGCTTCCGACTCTAGGACCCCAGTAGTCACTGAGATTCTAGGCTTTGAGTTCCCTAGCCCCTGCCCCACCTCAGACCCACTCCCTATAAGGCAATCATACATCAAACTCCACCCTCATTGCTTGCAATACCCCTCTCCCAGCCCATCAAAGGTGGGAGAGATTCCCAGGAAAGCAGCCTTTTCCTTAGAAATTGGAGATGGGTTCCGAGCCTTTGTCACACAACTATTCCAGGGAGCTTGGGGATGCAGGTCCTCTATCCCTCGTTGAAGAAGTTTTTACTGGATGAGAGAGTAAGTCTATATCCTGGAATTTGGGAGGCTGAAGCAGGAGGATGGCTGTGAGTTCAAGGCCCATCTGGACTACAGAGTGAGTTCCCTGAGTCTCAAAAACAAACAAACAAACAAACAACAACAACAACAACAACTCACCAAAAGGCAGTCCAAACCTTTACTCCCAACATTTGGGAAGCAGAGGAAGGCCGATCAGAGGAAGGCAGATCACTTGAAACTCATTTCAAGCCAGCCAGGGCTACATAGTGAGACCCTGCTTTAAAAACAAACAAAACAAAGCAGCCAGGTATGGTAGCGTACACACCTGTAATCCTAGCACTTGGGGCTGGTGCAGGAGGCTCATGAGTTCAAGGACAGCCATGAACACAGTCCATTAGAGGTCAGACTGGAGTACATGAGTCCCTGACTCAATAAACCAGACCAAACCAAGCCAAATAAAGCCTGTCTGCAGAAGACCTGGGGGCCTTCATGGTGAAAATCTATAATTGCTACACATTTTATGCTTGTGGAGACTACTGTAGCTGGAAGTGGAGACGGTTTGTTGGTGGAACACGTGTCTCGCAGGCATGAACTCCATCTCTAGACTCCATGTGATTTGGCACATGCTCTACACTATGAAGGCAGAGATAGGCAGGGTCCTTGGTGCTCTCTGGCTGTTCAGCCTATCCTACAAGGCGAGTTCCAGGCAATGAGAGAGCCAGTCTCACAAAACAAAGATGTTGGCACCTGAGGAATGATACTGAAGGTTGTTCTCTGGACTCCACGTGTGTGTGTACATACATGAATCCATATACCCATACATACAACTACTGAAGTAAGCTAAACTGAGCATGGTGGTGTGTGCTGAGGCAAGAGGGTCGTGAGCTCTAGGTCAGACTGAACTCTATAGTGAGGCCCTATATTAACCAGTAAACTGAAAACCTGCAGCTATTTGAGGTATTTGCCACACATAGGTGCCTGGCACAGGTGACCTGCTGTGCTCCCAGCAGTGGGTGACACATCACAGGAGGAAGAGAGTGATCCAGTGAGGGTCTGACATCAGTCTAGCTCACACAGCTGGACAGCATCTAAGGGAGCTAAGTCTAGACAGCTAGCCACAGACCACCCCAAAGGACACGGCTCAGGTGACTAGCCCAGGCTACCCCCACAGTGCAGATCAGGAACTCCGGCATAGCTCCATACTGTTCTCTTCCTTACTAGACAAACTACCAGGTCCACCACGGGGCACATTCTTCCGGTTGGAGCATGACATCACCTCTCTGTGACTTGCTCTGCCCGTATGGAGGCACAGGTTGTGGTCACCATGGTCTCAGAGTGAGCCCCACACAGATGCAGGAGCTGTCCCTCAGAAGAGGTAACTTCCCTTTTCTAACTACCCCAGGCCACAAGCCTCCTAGATGTGACCCCACAGCTGGTTATTAGCCAGTGGGCTCCTGGGCACCGGAACAGCACAGACCATTTCTGCTCCCATAGTCTACCCCATCAGTAATGAAGGCACCTGAAGGACTTTGGAGGAGTGGCAGCTGTCTGAGCTTTAAGGGGGTTCAGAGTGCCTTTTCCTGGCCTCTCCCCTGTCCTAGATGAGGGTGGGGGAAGGGCAAGGGGAGGAAGAAGCCCCTGGTGGTGACACTGCTCAGTTGGGCTCAGGCCTGGTGGTGACACTGCTTAGCTGGGCTCAGGGATCCTTTGACTTTTCCTTCTTTTGTCTCCCCAGGACTGTGGAACCCTGCATGGATGTATCAGTCCTCAGGTCCCCAGGCGACAGGTGGCCACTGTGCAGGCAGGTGTGGCAGAGCCCCCTCCACAGGATGAACTATGTTTGCACTCCCTGATTCACAGTGAATTCTGGGGTCTCCCCCTTTTATCTACTTCAGGAGAATACGGACTGTGCCTCGTTAACACTTTCCTGCTAATAATCTGTAGCCTACAGGTGTGTGTGTGCATGTGTGTATGTGTGTTTGTGTGTGTGTGTCTGTGTGTATGTGTGTGTGTGGTGTGTATGTGTGTGTGTGTGTCTGTATGTGTGTGTAATCTAGAAGCCAGGAGGAAAAGCAAGGATGTGGAAATTTATCTTCTTTATTTTGGTTGGGTTTTGTTTTTGTTTTTGTTTTTTTTGTTTTTTTGTTGTTGATTTTTTGTTTTTTGTTTTTTGAGACAAGGTTTCTCTGTGCAGCTCTGGCTGTCCTGGAACCTGCTCTGTAGATCAGACCAGGCTGGCCTTGATCTCAGAGATCCACCTGCCTCTGCCTCCTGTGCTGGCAATTGTCTATTACTCTACAATCAGGGGATCTGATGCCCCCTTCTGGCCTGTGGGCACCAAGCATGCATATGGTGCATGTGTATATGTACAGGCAAAACACTTATACTTGTACAAAAAAAATAAAAAAAATAAATAAAAAACAAAACAAAACAAAAAACCTTAAACTAGGGGCTGGAGAGATGACTCAGTGGTTAAGAGCATGCATTCAATTCCCAGCACCCACATGGCAGCTCACAACTGTCTGTAACTCCTGTACCAGGGCATCTAACACCCTCATACAGGCAAAACACCATTGCATAGAAAATAAAAATAAACAAGAAAAAATTAAGCTAAAAAGCAGCAGCAGCAACAACAACTCTGAGAGCTTTGATGGCAAGAGATTGGCTTTGGGAGCCAAAGAGAACTGAGTTCAAATCCGGATCTTAGTTGGCCCACTGCTGTCACGGGATAACCCCTATGTGGTCTTGATGGCTTTTTCTGCAGCAGGAGGTAGCAACGGGGCCCACCTCCTAGTCGTGTGGAGACTATTGACTGAATGATGGCCCTTTTCAGTCTCTAGTCCTTTCAGGTCAGATCACTAGGAGTCGAAGCCAAGTCCACGCATTCCATTCTGTAGAACTAGATGGGTCGTGTGCACTGATTTAGACATGGTCTCCAGCTTAACCGCAATGCTAGCTGCTGCTGCTGCTCAGTGCTTCAGTATGCAGACTCTGGGTCTCACTCAGAGCCCGAACCACTAAAAGGGCAATTTGTTATGAGGGTGGGAGACTAGGCCAGCCCCGCCAGAGCCGAGAGGAGTGAGATTTCACAGTGACTCCAGCTTTGTAAGCGAGAAATCTTCAATAAAGAATTTCCCTGAAATACGAAGTGGTACCCATTCGCCACACATATTCAATATCCATCTTTCATGGGAAGTGCCAAGCAGGGCACTTTGAATAGGGACTGGTTTCTGCTGCCTCTCCACTGAAGGAAGCACTTGAACAGTGAACCAGTGATTTTTACAAATTATTTCAAGCCAAACATTCACTTGATCACTCTGGTTTAACTTGGAAAGCTGTTTTTCTGGGGGTTTTGGAAAGAAAGAAAAGAAAGAAAAAAATAAAAAAAGGAAGGCCAGGGCTTAAATCAGAACGTGGGATCGAGTGATCAGAAACGTATGTTCTCTCCGAGTTGACTGGGGATGCTTGCAGACACAAGTACATCCAGAATTCTAAAGTTTCAGAGAAAGCACGGCCATTGGTTGGGGACAGATGTGTCTTGACGTCACTATTACACTTGCAAATATTATATGGACCTACCAGTCAGAGCTGAAAATAACTATCTACAAGCTCCTTGGAGGAGACTTTGTTTAAAAGAAAGTTCCTCTAGTGTCTTATGACAGTGTGGTCCTTTTTAGTTGAACCGCCCCACATTTGGTTCCTGCCCTGTGATGAGTCCTCCCTTCTCCCCCAACACACACAGGCTTTATTGGATGAACGGGCTTCTTTCTCTCCTGATTCATAAGTTACTCACAACCCCATGACATGGGAGATGGACTTTAGATTGGTGACTTTAAAGGCATGAACTTGTGGCACACCAAAAGCATATTAACACGAAGTGAATCTGAATTCATGACAGAGGTCAGGTACCATTCAAGCCTTCATCCCTAATCCTCCTGGGGATGGGCAAATACCACCCCCACCCAAGAAAACAAAGAAACTCCTAAAAAGGAGGTCACCAGGGAATTCATGCTTAGATAGACTGGCTTAGGAAAGCCTGCTGTGGAGCTGTAAGAAGTAAGGTGTGTGTGTGTGTGTGTGTGTGTGTGTGTGTGTGTGTAGATGCACGTGTGTGCCATTCTAAAATTGTTGATTCTGTCTAGGAATCAAACAAATGAAAGATGAGGCTCTCTGAGGGTTCCCCCCCACTTCTCATCAGACATAGATAGGTGAGGGAAAGTGTCCAGAAGTGTCCAGACAGGCTGGAAAACGGTGCAGCCTCTTTTGTGGTTGGCAAAGCTAAGACATTGAAGGCTAGGAATGTGATACTAAGATGGAGACTGTAACAGGAGCTGTGCCCTCTGACGGGCCTTGCTCTCCTTTCCCAGCCCCCTGCCTGGATCTGCTTCTGAAGGCTCCTTTAGGAAGCAGACAGGCATCCAGGGGTCCATCATTGCCCTTTGAAATGCCCACTAAAGGAGGTCTAGAATCTATGGCAGATACTGATGACCCAGGGTGATGTTGGCATCTCCTTTCTGATGAGACCTCAGCCCTTTTTTCTTTCCTTCTCAGTTTGATGTTGAAAAAGTATCAGCAACAATGATTGGCATAAACTAAATCGCCAGATGTGACAATCGGGCCTGAGGAGAAGCTCAGAATGTGCTGGCCTGCCATTCTAGAAGTGGATCTTGGGGTGGATCCCAGTGCTGCTGAAACCCGGGGTGGCAGGCAGCCCACATATCAAATCCCAGCACTTGGGAGATGGAAGCCGGAGGAACAGATGTTCTAGCTGCATAGCAAGTTTAGGCCTGCCTTGGCTAGGTGGGGCCTTATCTCAAAAGAGATAGCAAGATAATGAATGTCAAAGCAAGCGCCCATTTCAGAAAGTCTAGTTCTGAAAATCCGAACACAGCAACAATACCACCCAAGCCTTCACTGACATGGAAGTCACCCAAACACACAAAACTTACTGTCCTCCGTCAGTAAGTAAAACATGCTTTTCTTCAGAAAAGAAAGAAAAGTCAACCCTCACAAAGTATCTTTCAAGTATTAGATGTCTTTACCCAAAATACATACTTTCTCCTAGATAACTAATCCCAAACAAATTTTAACGGAGAACTCTATCCAAGTCTGGCAGCTGAAAACTATAGAACTAATTCTATTGGCAATAGTTTTTCTTAGAACATTTCAATGACAGCTAAAAGAAAAAAAATGTTTTTTTTTTAAACCTTCATTCATTTGAATATAGATGGAAAGGTTAGACAAAGTGGAGTACAGAATGCTTAGAAAACAAAACAGAACAAAAACAGCCTTGAACTTCTTTTCATGTCCTAAAATGTGTCCTTTGCTTTCCGGGTTGCTGGATTGGAATGCAATGCAGAACAACGGTAAAGGGACCGCCCCCCTGTCTTCCCCAGCCAAGCAGTTTTTCTTAATTAGATTCGTGCCAGCAAGGTCTTTTCAAGGGGGGTGGGCGGGTGTCTTAGCTTCCTTGGGCTACCCACAATGCACAAAGAAGCTGCTCTTCCCCGGCTCTGAACTGTGTTTCTCCAGTTCTTCCAAAATTCCACCAAAGGGCAGCGTCGCCCAGAAAACACACAGGGCAGTCCTGCTACACAGAGACACGCGAGCGAGCCCAAGAGCAGAGCCCACTCAGGAAGTAAGTCAGCCTTAGTCCCCACTCAGGTTCTCCAGGGTGTTCTGTCGTTCCCTTCCTGGCTCTAGAGGAATCCACTCCAAATTGAGGGAGAGATGCGTTAATAGCAAATGGGTTGATGCAGACCTGTGGCTTCAAGAACCCTCGGCAGCCACAGAAGGAGCTCTGCATTGTACCCCCGGGGGACTTCCAAGTCTCCTCCACTAACCACCTCCACCCAAGAAAGATCTCAGATTTGTCATCTGTATCCGGAGATTTAGTGCTTCTTGAAGATTCTCTCCCCAGACTGATTTCTGCATTTTAACACGTTCTGTGACATTAGAGCCATTTAGCTGGTAAGGTCCTGAAACGATACCTAGATTTTTTAACACCTATTTGTATGTTGGACTGACTGGCTCTGTCCTAAGACAAGCATTTAATAACACAGCAGTCATTCCTGAGCCCTGCTTAAGTGTCCCCTCCGGTGGGCCGGCTTAAAGAAGACTGACAGAAATGTTCTTTAATAACTATGGTTTATCCATGTCTTTCAGATAGTAAGTGGTCCGTTCTCACCTCATCTGCAGCTTTTAATCGCAAATGGACATTGCTTTTGAAATATCTCTTTTTTTCTTTTCTTTCATATATTTTTTTTTCTTCCCCAATGCTGCCAGTTGAAAGTCGAAATCCAGCAAGAACGTAATGGTAGGTGCCAGCTTTCTGAATTACAGGGTGACTGCCGGAGCTGATCCTAAAAAGCAAGTGTCTTTTTTATACCGCATAAAAGGCTGAAGTGTTTACATATCAAAAGGCTATAGGCCAATTTCTGTCAAAATTACACATGAAGTTAAGCAGTACAAGCAATTTATTTAAACACTAGTCATTGTAGAAGAATTCAAAACCATATGCTCTTTTAGCAGTTTTTCACAAACGCATCTGACCCATGACTTGGCTAGACATACAAGCTTCATAATTTACTCTAAATTTCAAATCCCCTTGACGTTTAAATAAAAGATCTTCATTAATGAGGTTTACATGAATGAAAACGTTAGAAGCTGATATGGGTTAGCTAGGGGCTTCGAGAAGGTCTGTGCTGCCTGCTCTTTTTTTCAAATGACTGACTTTGCTAATCATTTCAAGAGAAAGTTCCTTTAAGAACAAATTATCCTCATTTGCATTCTGTGATTTACAAAAGCCTTGGTGCAAGTCACTTTGAAACAAGCTTTGAGTAAATAACTCAGCTGAAAGCCGCTCTCTGCAACCCAGGAAGCCCAAGTTATTTTCTCTTTCCGAGGCCCTGGGAAACACGTCATTTAGGGGGACACCCTTTTCTCTTGCAGGATTCTGTGGTGCTTTCCTAACACTTTGATTAGCCAGCCACTTTTATTTCAAACTTGCATAACTTCTAACAAAAATCAGCTAGCTAATGCCCTAGGATCGGAAGTCATAGCCCCCACATTTTGCTGGTCGTGCCCTGCATTAGGGTGGTTCTGAGCTCTCTGCTCAACCGCACAGTTCCAAACTTCGGAGGAAGAGCCCTTGGAGCTCCCCGAGAGCTCCAAGGAGCAGCAGAAGCAGGAAACTGTTTTTGAGACACTGATTTAAGGGGGAAAAAAGCCAAAACGCAAACAGCAAAACCAATTTGCTTGGTTAAAACCGTAGGAGGTCTCCGTGCCCCTGGTTCCCGTGCCCCTGGCTCCTGTGGGGGGTTCTTCTAGTTTCCTAATTCCTATGCCCTCCTTACAGTATCCCAGCATACCTCTGAAAAGGATGCATTGACTTTTTTGTATATAGCTCGGAAACTCCTACCTAAACCACGTACCTAAAAACCCTACCTTAAGTGTCCAACTAGAAATTGCTCCATGTACAGGCAAGAAATTGAGTGTTTAATAAATAGACCCTGAGGAGTTGGGGCCTCAGACCCGACCCCCGCCCCCAGGGAAGAAAAAAAAGCAATGAGGATGTAAGGATAGTAGGGAGACAACCCTCCAAAGATACCCAGGTGAGCCCTCCAAACTTGGTCTCTATGTTTTAAACTAGAAAAGCAATTTAATTTACACTCTGAATCAATTTGGAGATGACCGTGGTACCAGAGCGGTCGGTCTTCTATAGCCGTCAAACAGCAAATACACCTTATGCATGTGGAATCCACTGATCCGTTCTTTAATATCTTAAAAATGAGGGCTATTACTGGGACGAGTGAGTCCCCAACACACACATTTTCATAGACTTCTGCGTGGTGATTGCTTTGTGTGAAATCGTGTTTGTGTGATAATAGAGAAAATCAACGGCGTGTTTACTTATTGCTCACCGGAGCCTCACTGGCTGCCTCCGGACTCGCTGGTCCTCCCATGCTGAGCTGGGCATGCGGGGCGACAAACAATCGCTTAGCAACTGGAGGGGGACAATTTGCGTGCTTCGCATTTGTTATTTCAAGTGCGCCCGGCCACTCTGGACAAGATTGTTCCTAGTGCGTTGGGGACACTTGTAGGGTTTCCTCGGAGAAAGCACGGCAAGGGATCTGGGCCCCTGACTTCCTTCACTGAGTCCGCCTCCCCGCGGACAAAGTAGAACAACCTTGGGCTGAGGGACAATTGTACCAGGAAGGCCCCGCCATGGGTGAGCTCTCCCAGAGTGTAGCGGTTAAACCCGTGGAGTTGTGTGGCTCTGTCCTGGAGTTCTCTTCTGGGAAAGTCTTGTGATCGAGGAAAAGAGCTCCAAGACTGACTTTTCTTTATCTCGAACCCTGCAGAAGAGACCCTGCTTTTGCCTTTGGGCAGGGGTGGAGCCAGCACACTCCTTTGTCCCAGCAAAAAGAAAAGAAACAAACTCATTAAATTCTAAGATTGTAAGGGATTCAATTAATCTCGGATTTAGTTAGATTATTTAAAATCCGGAGGCCTTCAAAGGAGAGAGAGTTAGCCAGGTGGCAAAGTTAGGTCTTGAACCCTGGCATCCTTGACTACAGGTGAAGAGTCTCTTCCTTGTAGGATCCCTGACACAGCTACAGGCCCCCGGGAAATCGAGCAGTGCCGTGAAATCCCGGGCTTGTTAAAACTGATCCCTAAGTACCAAGCTGAAAGAGACACGAAGGGGTGGGTGTGGGTTTGTTTTAATCTTTTCAAAACTGCACTGCTTTTTCAAATCTGTGGCTGAGTACCTGTCAGGTCTGGGTCTGAGTCCCCTTTCAGAAGTTGCAGGGGTCCAGGAGTCTATCCCAGGAGTTCTATGGCTCTCCTGTTTCCACCTGGCACCCCTGTAAAGGTCCTAAGAGACCTGCCCCTGCATGCGCCTTACACACTCAAGACCACTAACACAGAAGAACACAGCGAAGTCACCCCAGCCTCCAGTTCTTGTTCATCAATTTATCTCCCTTTAGAACTGAACGTGGGAAAAGGTTGAGGGGCAGCCGACCTGTCTCGGAACCTGGTGACTGTAAAGTCACTGTAATGGAAAAAGGTCACTTCTAGAGAAGTAGGCTTGGCCTTTCTCAAGGAGGGCTCACACTCCCGAAAGACTTTGTTTCTCTTAAAACAAAAACAAAAAACTGTCACCTCCCAAACTGAAGCCGGTCTCTATCCAGTCCTTACCATCACCCCCAGTTTGCAAAGTAAGCAAATCAAGTGTCCTAGGCCATGCGTGGGTGGGCTGGAGGGCGCTGAGGTCCACGAGTGGAGGCCTAGGAGAAGCGCGCTTTCCTAAGCTTTGTGGCTGCTTCCACGCACTGCCTAATTCTGCGTCCAGGCGGGACCAAACTTACCGCAACCGCTCTCTAACCCAGGAAGAGCAATAACAAGAGGTCCCGGGATCTCCTTCAGTGCCAGGGAGGATTTAGCATTTATTGTATGACTTTAGACAGCGTTGAAGCTTTCTCAGGCTTATCAGTGAGAGAGGAATCTCCACAAATGGTTAGGACCTCCAGGAAGTCCTCTACCCAGGTCTCGCCTAGAGTAGCTGGAGAGTGGCCTGCGCGATGTCCGGATGATGGACTGCTCTACAATTCCGGGGCTGGCACCCGGGACGCACGACTTCGGGCCTCTGCTTTCGTTCTGCGCAGAGGGTCGCCTACCTTCCCGGAGGTCGCCTAGCCGCCTGCGAGCAGATCTAGGCTGCCTGCGCCTCCCGCGGCTCGGCCGTGCCTCGCAGAGAATCCCGCGAATCATCACGGTCGCCCGCAGTGTCCCGACTTTCGTCCAGGCCGCTGGGGTCCCACTGAGGCCAGCGCGGGCCTGGAAGGACAGCTAGAGGCCTTTCGGAGAGCTCGCTGATTGACAGAGGAACGCCACTCAATATGTTGAGAAAGGAGACAGGCAGTCCCGGTAGACCCCACGAGAATTAAAACCGAAAAACAAATTTGGGGGAACGCACCCCTTCTCCCAGTATAATAATCAAAAAGGTACAGAACCTACCGGCACCCACACGGGAAGCCTCTGGAAGCATCGCTTCAGAGCGCTCCTCTCGGTGGTGAATTTTAAACGGTGGCTGAATTTGCTCTTCACTCGTGTGTTAGGAGCTAGAGAGAATCAGGGTAGTTTTCAGACCCAGAGTGACCGCTTTAAGAAAAAACAAAAACAAAAACAAAAAAGACAACTTTTACGTAGCTGGACGCGTTTCTTTCATCGTTTTTTTGCTCTGAGAAAATTTGGCTTTCGCAAAAACAAAGATTTTGGGAAAGAGACGAGGGCGGGGGGGGGCGGGGGTGAAGTGAAATTAGGCTGCGAGTTCACGGGGGTGGGGGTTGTCTGCGGGGGTGGGTGCGGATTTTCAATCTTAGTTGAGGAAGGACACAGCCACCCTCATTTCTCAAAAGCAAACAGATTCCGAAAGGGAATAAAAAGTAGTCCTAAAGTAAAATTAGCCACAATGAATTTGAGCTACAACCATAGGAAATCGCACCCCATAATAGAGAGAAAAGGGTCGGGGCGGAGAGGTCGGCGGCGGAGTTGTTAACGGCGGCAGGACAATAGTATTAATAAGATTAACCTGGGCAATTAGGCCGCCCGCCCTGCAAGGCCGGGGCCGCGCCGGGGCTGCCGAATGGAAAAGATTAGGTTAATTTCATTAATTCTCAATCCACAATCTTTTTCTGGCCCTGTGGCCCCCCTCCCTCCTCTTGGCATCTCTCCCCCTCCCCTGCAAGCGCCCCCCGCCCCCGCCCCTACCCCCCCATCCCACACCACCCAAAGGAAAAGAAAAGGACCAAATCTGGTTCTGTTTGTCATCTGCATATTACCAGGAACTAAATCCAGGATGACGTCGACTCAGTATAAAACCAACAAGAGGTTGAGCCGGTCGGAGCTGCGTCCTACCCGCGGGTTGAGTTCAGCTAGGCGGCGGCGAGGGGAGGAGAGGGCGGGAGGAGGGAGCTCGGACGCAGGGGGCGGGGAGGGGCGCGAGTTGCGCGCTCGCCCGCGCTCTCTTTCGGTTTGCTCGCCCGCGGGAGCAGAGAGTGGGACAACCCCCACCCCCCACCCCAAACAACACCACTCGGAGACTTCTTCTTCGGCGCGTCCCCGCCGCCCCCCGGTCCCGGCGCGGGGCTCGGGGATGCCCGCCAGCATGTTCAGCATCGACAACATCCTGGCCGCCCGGCCGCGCTGCAAAGACGCGGTGCTCCCGGTGGCGCCCAGCGCCGCGGCTCCGGTGGTCTTCCCGGCTCTGCACGGGGACTCGCTCTACGGTGCGGGCGGCGGCACCTCCTCGGACTACGGCGCCTTCTACCCGCGTCCGGTGGCCCCTGGAGGCGCGGGCCTCCCGGCCGCGGTCGGCGGCTCCCGCCTGGGCTACAACAGCTACTTCTACGGGCAGCTGCACGTGCAGGCGGCGCCCGTGGGCCCGGCCTGCTGCGGGGCTGTGCCGCCGCTGGGCGCCCAGCAGTGCTCCTGCGTCCCGACGCCCCCAGGTAGGGTCGCGATCGCGAGCGAGCCGGCCTTCGCCACCGCGGAAGTCGGTGGCTGCCGGGGCGTGGACGCGCGGTGTGCTTGCTTGCTTTATTCACCTGGCACCAACTTTCTCCCTTTGCAAGCCTTCCCCTTTCTCCCATTTATTTACCTTTTATTTTTTATTTGTTTATCTTTTGGCCCCCGGGTAGGGGACTTTGCAAACGTCTGCTGTAAACATTAGGTTAGAGTTAAAGAAACCGAGTCACCTGGAGTCTGGTGGCGACTCCACGCGCGCGCGGGGAGACTGTGATTGTAAAGTGCTTGAACCAGCTTTTGGATGTGTGCAGGCGGACGCTCCTTCCACGTCTAGGCATCCCTGGTCTGGATCTCCGTGCTCCCCAAAGACCTAGCGCTCCTTGCAGACATTGTTGTTGTTGTTGTTGTTGTTATTATTATTATTATTATTATTATTATTATTATTATTATTATTATTATTAGTAGTAGTAGTAGTAGTAGTAGTAGTAGTAGTAGTATTTTAAAGTGAGCGAGGGCAGCGAGCGGGTTGGCATATGGAGCCGAGAGAGGATGACTGACCACCGTCCCTCCCTGTGTCGCAGGCTACGAGGGCCCAGGCTCTGTACTGGTGTCACCGGTGCCGCACCAGATGCTGCCCTACATGAACGTGGGCACGCTGTCGCGCACCGAGCTGCAGCTGCTCAACCAGCTGCACTGTCGGCGGAAGCGGCGGCACCGCACCATCTTCACCGACGAGCAGCTCGAAGCTCTGGAGAACCTCTTCCAGGAGACGAAGTACCCAGACGTGGGCACTCGAGAGCAGCTGGCCCGGAAGGTGCACCTCCGGGAGGAGAAGGTGGAGGTAGGCAAGGGTCCCAGCGGGGCTGGGCTGGGTTGGGGACGTCTAGCGGTCATTCCCGGCACACGGTTTTTGCTCGGTCCTCCTTGGGGTGTCCCGGAGGCGGTGGCCTGGAGGCTGCCCGAGGGCACTTTAGGCCCAAGAAGTGGAGTGGAAATGAGGAAGCGTGGAGAGTGTTTCTCCTTTTGTTGGTCCTGAGCGCAGCGATTGCTTGCGATTTCTCCCTGCCAGGCTGAGGTTCCACACACAGGCAGGCTGTCCCCTGGCCACGCGGGGTCACCCGGTGCTCTGGCGTCGGTGGGCAGCGGCCTTTTGGTCACCACTGTTTGGTTGCGCAACAGGTCTGGTTTAAGAACCGCCGAGCCAAATGGAGACGACAGAAGCGATCCTCCTCGGAGGAGTCGGAAAATGCTGAGAAGTGGAACAAGACGTCCTCCAAAGCCTCGCCAGAGAAGAGGGAAGAGGAAGGTAAAAGCGATTTGGACTCGGACAGCTGACGGCCGCGGGCCGGCCGGGGCGCTTGCCTGACGCAAGGACTTGCACAGACAGTCGCTGCTACTTGCACACGCCCTGCCTTGCGGGAGGGGGTCGAGAAAGCAACGAGGAGCTAGCTGTAAATAATGTACAGGCCCGGGACTGCCGGGGACAGGCGCGTGGGGACCGCAGCCCCGCCGTCCTGGGCTGCCTGCGTGAGCCGCGTTCCCCACCGTAGTATTTATAGTTAAGTTAACGGTGACAATACAATAAAGTGATGGCGATGTAGACCAGCCATGTTGTATTTCCTACCCTAGTGCCATCATTTGAGGCCTAGAAAAGAAACGTGTTTAGTTGCGACGTGGAAGGCAATTAAACACAGCGAAGTAGGGGTGGGGAGGTAGGAATTGGTCGCACTGGGTATCGTGGATCTTTGGGAAGGCGTGGAGAGCGCAGGCTGGGCTTTTGAAAGCTTCAACTTTTCTGTCTCTTTCCTTCCTTGAAGCTTCCTCAGGGCCCCTTCCCGGCTACCCACTCAGGACCTCCACTTTCGAACTCACCCTAGACTTAAGACCAACCCTGAATTGAATTCCTGTGTGAAAAGGGTAGCTCTCCTGGTGGTTGGTGCTTTCTTTCTGGCTGTCACCCCCTCAGGGAGCCCTTCTTCTCTTCCTCTCTTTGAACCTAGAGCGTTTGTTTCCAGGACTCAGACCTGGTGCTTGCACCGAAGGAAGCGCCACTGAGAACTGTGTGCGGGAGCACCCGCTGGGGACTTACTTTAGGACTTACTTCACATTAGGTCCTCTCAGTTTTCCAGCTATGCTTGGTAAAGGTTAGGAAGGGCCGAGTGGGTCTCTCTTTCAAGGAGCCTTGTAGAACTCCTTGCCAGAGGAGTGAGTCCCTTGGGGATGGTCGACTCTTTCAGTGGGAGCTATCTGCCCCCAACACCATCCACCCCTGAAGGAAGGCAACATTCCTGAAGGAAGGAGCACTCCCTATGTATCTACTGCGGGTCGGTTGTGAATTTACTTTTTTTTCTCTGAAGCAAGGTCACTCTGGCTGCCATCTGTGACAAAATGGCTTTAATATGTCAAACTTTGAATTAGTCCTACCTTAATATGTTAAACTTTTAATTAGTTCTACTGTTAGTGTGTTTATCTAGGAGGAAACCAAAGCTTAAGGCTCACTCCTTAGCTATGGAACTGGGGAGCTTGCTCTCCCCGTGCCATTTTGAATATTTGGAGCAAGACCTGTTCAGGGACCGACACTACGGTGAGAGACAGTGCAGGAGAAAACACGTTGATTTATGGGGAGCACTTTTTTTCTCACAGTTTGTAGGATTATAAGGCCAATGTGACTAAGCCCAGGATTGACATAAAATATGTAATAACACCTAATATAGCTATTTTTCTTTAATCTCAGATCTCAGGCTGGCCTTGGACTCCAGATCCCCCGGCTTTTACCTACTCTGCTGGGATCATGGCCGCTACCAGCTCCAGGTCCTGCTTTTAAAAGAAACATCCTCAGTTAAATGCTTTATGCAAAAAAGAAAGGGTTCAGAGGACAGATCTGCCTACAGGGAAAGATCTCTGTCGTTCATACCTACACTTTCCCACAGTTTGAGCTGTCTCTGATACTGGCCTCCATAGCTATAAAAGAGACACAGACATATAGGATCTGCGTTTCAAGGCTTTGGATGTTTTCAGGTGTTAATTCAGAGTGACAACTGGCCTCGCAAAATACATTATGTGGTTACTTAATAAATAATGATGATGATGATGATAATGGCATGGCTTTTATAATATATCAGGACTAATACTTCAGAACTTGCTTCCCTCATCTCTCCATCTTCTAAGAACTCTGTGAGATGGGGCATACTGTCAGCATTTTACAAGGGAAGAGGTTTCTGAAAGGTTAAATATTTTTACATCACGAAGCACATAAGGAATCAAGGGCACGGCAGTTTTACTCAAGTGAATCTTGTACATAATTGGAAATATTTATGAAAAATCACAGTTTCTACAAAAAAACATCCCAAGAAGATGGACAATTCTAGATGTGCCTTGGAATGGTTTTTTAATATACCTTCTCTTTAGATGCTAGACTTCCAGCGTGAGAGGGCATGGACTGCTGGGCACCCCACTTGGTAACAGTTGTGTTACTGGATGGGGGTTCTGTTGGATAGAGAGGAGCCTGAGGGGTAAACTTCTACCCAGACATCTATTCTCTCATTTACAGTACACTTCCATGTCCCCTTGCATCTGACCTTGCCCTCCAGCTTGCTATGCAAGGGAATCTTTTTAAGAGAATCTTCATTTTTCTGGTCTGAGAAGAGATATATGGCTAGAGATAGGGAGAGGGGAAATGGAGGGGCCCTCTCCTCCCAAGAGGTGGTGAGAAGTTGCCAGCACGTTAGAATTATCTGAATGAAGAGCCTGGAGCCAACTATTCCTTGCCTGGCTTAGGGCAGATCTGAGATGGTGAGAGACCCCGCCCCACCCCCTCCCCAGTCTCCATGCCTGGAGTTCCCTGTGAAGTGCTGTAGCACTGGCCCAGCTCACAGGAAATAGGTATGATAAACGTCTGGAGTAAAGAGGGAAAAGTCAGCAAGGTTGGCCTAATTATAGTCTGCCCTCCCTTCTGCATGCCCCAGGCAGCTGTGGGGCTCAAACCTCTGTTGTAGCTGGCTGTCAGTGTCAGGCAGGGCCAGATGGGGGTCACAGGGCAGAGAGAGAGAGAGAGAGAGAGAGAGAGAGAGAGAGAGAGAGAACCGGGACCTGCTGACTTTCCTTAGTTTTGTGTCACAGTGTTGGAAAGTTGTGCATGTATGTGGGTAAGGTGTGGGCCCAGTGACTAGTCTGAGGGCTTTCCGTCTCACACGCCTGCATCCCACTCATTTCAAAGCCGGGCAGATAGAAGCACAGAGCTAAACTAAATGGCTATCATGTCATGGGGGCTATGATCGGCAAAGCTCCTGGTCCTTGAGTTTGGGTGAACCAAGATGCCTTGAAGAACCTAACTTGTTCTATTGGATCCTGATGGAATCTAAGCAGAAGCCTGGCAATAACAAGTGACTGTGGGAGTGAATGTAGCTACCTCAGGGGGACACAGGAATTAGTTCTATGCCAAGCAGTCCAGTAAAGAACAATAATAAGCATTTCCCTAACAATGGTCTAGCATTTTCTACAGCCAGCCTTTCTACACACATCTCAGGCCCACTTTATCCCCTTTTATTCTCTCTCTCTCTCTCTCTCTCTCTCTCTCTCTCTCTCTCTCTCTCTCTCTCTCTCTCTCTTTCTCAGGCTGGGTTTCACTTTGTAGCCCTGGCTATCTTGGAACTAATCATTATGTAGACCAGGCCATCCTATAACTGCCTCTACTGCCGAAGTTAAAGATGTGTGTCGCCATGCCTGATGACTTGTCTTTCAGGTAAGAACCTGAAGGCTTGGGACCATTGAACAGTGAGTGGCAGAGCAGGCCATAGATCCCCCTCTCCACCCCAGGCCCCCCAGCAACTTCCCACACACCACCACGTCTTCCTTGTAATGAAGGATAGTATAATATTTACTAGGCATCCCTGGTCACTTGGGCCATGGGGGACCCTGGTTAGAAGGAGTTGAGGGATGAGGGGTACATGTGTGTATGAAAGGGTGTAAGATTGGGGGATACAGTTTTCTATCTTTTTCCTGGAGAATTTGTAGTCATTCTTCTTAGCTGCCTGGATGGGGGAGGGGATCGCAGTTTGTAAACTACTGCTGATCGAGCAGTCAGTGTTTGGGGAGAATGTATTTTAATTACAGTTCTTTGATCAGCCTGTGTTTTATTGACATTTGAACTTTAAACCTAGAGGCTTTGTTTTGCTCTTCTGGGGACAGAATGACCTTTAATAGCCTGTTGAGTGCTAGGGTTAGATGTGTGAGCCACTGTGCCCCGCTAGTATGGCGTTTTGATATATATATGTGTGTGTTATGTATGTGTGTGTGTGTGAATGTATATATATGTATGAGGTAGGGACAGACTCTTGCTCCACTTCATTACATGGTGGCTATTGCAGACCAGAAGGTCAAAGTGACAGAGAGATCATTTTCCAGATAGTTGGTGTGACTGGACTTTAAAGCCACCCTGATCCAAGTTTCCATCAGAAGTCCTCATCCTCACCCTGGCAGGTTAAGCTGTGTGTCTGTCAGCCTTCTTCCCCACCTGCAGAATGGCTTTGAGGGGAGGGGAAGACTGGAGAGAGAGGAAGGGACCCAGCTGAGCGTCTGACACATTGGATCTTTATCCCTGGCTTTGAAAACTCGGTCTGACCAGCTGATCAATGCACCACTTAAGCAGATTAAGGAACGCCCCTGTGTTCTTAATCATTGTTGGTTTAGAAGCCTGTGCGACCACGGGCCACAGCCTGTGCTGGAATGGTGTGGACTTAGAGCTTTGCCTAGGGTGCAGAAGCTCTCATCGTCCTCCTCCTCCTCCTC
>NW_022196912.1:118192241-118200104 GCF_008632895.1 Mastomys coucha | reverse complement strand
TTCCTCCTCCTCCTTCCTGAAGCCCAGGGCCTAGAGTGTAGAGGGATATCTACATTGGGTTTGGATTTGATTTCTCAATTCTGTGAAATGACCTTGAAGTTTTTCGAAAGTAAACCTGAAGCAACCCTCGGTGGTGGCTGGTGCAGAGACCCTTGAACATTCTGGAAGGGAGACCTGGGTTGCTTGGCAGTGCGGCTTCTCCCTTGCTGGACAGACATGAGGCTTTCCCCTGATGCCTGTCCCCAGAGTCATGTGACCAAGCAGAAGACCTCTGTTTATCATGGCTTGGTTGTAAATCTGGGGAAAATAAAAGAGATCTGTCTTTGCTGTCCAAGTGGCCCATAGAGCCAGTGTGGTGAATTATGGTTTATTACAGCATCTGAAAGTGGACCTGTAAGTTCTGGATTCTGAAGCCTCCCTATGTTGCCAAATGTGCAGCCCTGGGAAATATCAGCAAGGGACAGGCTTGGGAGTCCCTCACCACTGTTTCCCTAACTTGAGGTCCAAAGAGTCTATTGACCGTATCTAGCAGTCTGTTTTAACAGCATCGACTGCATTTATCTCAATACTTTCCTTATGTTCTGGAGACACCAGAGCTGATTTATAGAAGCTGTAATTAGTGAGATAATTTTAGCCTCCATGCCGAGTTTAAAAGCATCCGTGTCACTTCCTTGCTGATTGCCAGCACTGTAATGTAGGGTGGTGCTAAGATCCTCCCTCCAACCTACCAGGCTGACCCGGCAAAGGCCATGCTGCAGGAGGCATGCTCCTAGATGTGCGTGGGAACTTAATTTTTCTCTTTTGGAGGGCTGGGATGGATATATATATATATATATATATATATATATAGTTATATATATAGTTATATATATAGTTATATATATAGTTATATATATAGTTATATATATATAGTTATATATGTATATATGTACATACATATATAGTTATATATATTATATATCTATATAATAGATATCTATCTATATATACATATCTATCTATCTACTGTCTATCTATCTATCTATCTATCTATCTATCTATCTATCTATCTGTTTATCTTTATATCTCATTACCTGAGTTGTCTAGTTTTAAGCATGCAGTTGTGACTACAGGTACAGTGTCACAGTCAGTCCATACTCAACACAGTGGGTACAGGCCCCTGTCTGCGTGGTGACAACTGACACCTTGGCAGAGAATTCTGCCCCCAGCCTGAGGAGCCATGGGCTCCACCTCATTCAGCCTCGGGTCACACAAGGAATCTCACAATGCCCCTTTAATCTTGTCCCCCACTTCCTAAGGCCCAGAGAGGGATGCTTCCTTCCACGTGGGGTATGAAGAGGCCTTCTTTGAAGTTCCTCTAAGTGCTAACTATGGGACCAGAAAAAGAAAACCACACTTCTTGAACAGGGAGGTTCGACCTACTGTCGCGTCTGTCGGGCACACCCCCCTCTGCCAGGAAGACTCAGTACCCCATGAAGCTGGAATCCCAGCTGGTCCTTTCATCTGCAAACATCTCTAAGGCCAGATGGCTGGGATGTTGGGCGACATGCATGCTCAACATTGTTTTGTGTTGGGGGAAATAAATATTTAAACCCAAAACCAAGTGCATCATCTTCTACTGAAGTGAGCAAGGCTACAGATTACTTGAGTGTCAATTTACACGGACCCTGTGAAGAGATCCCTGCCCTCCTCTCCGCTGCCCTCCCCCCAGCCCCCAGCCCCAATGGTGTCCGGTGTTGGCTGAATCCATGCAGTGATAGTGAAGGCAGAAACTGTCAATATATGACTCGCCCTGGCGTTTGCCTCATCTCTTCCACAGAGTAAATGGCCTTAGGTACTAGGGTCAATGGAGAAGAAAAACTTACTGAAATTTCATTTAAAGTTCTGAAGTGATATCAGATCTTACCATATTGCCTAGGCTAGCCTTAGATTCGGTTTTCCTACCTCAATTTCCCAAGTGCTGGAATTAAAGATCTGCTTTAACACACCCAGCCTACTTAACAAACCAACAAACAAAATAAAATAAAAAGACAGGCTTCAGGTGTGGCTCACACCTGTAATCCTTGCTCTCGGGAAGCTGAGCAGGGAGGATCACATATCAATTAGAGGCCAGCCTGGACTACATTGTGAGTTTTTTTTTTTTTTTTTTCCAGGCCAACTGGGGCTACAGAGGAAGACCTTATATATAAAAAAAAAAGTTAGAAAATTTAAAAATATAGGAAATGTTTTCTGCAGTGCTCAGAAATGCTACAAAAGTAGGTTACATTAGTTTGGAGGACTGACAGTTGAATTTTTAGAATAATCTCCCGGAGCGTGCCCATATATAATCCCTTCTGCTCTCTGACCGGGGCACGGTAGGCTTGGCTGCAGCCACCTTGTTCTGTGTCTTAGCTGCTTTGATAGCATCATTGTGTCTGATGGTGTCTCCAGCGCTTTATCTTCATTGAATTTAATCTGCGCATGCTCCTCAGGTTTGGCATTGCTTTCAGTTCGGGAGATTGAAACCAGGCCATTGTGCATGCTGGACAGAGCTTTGGCTCTAAGCTGCATCTCCAGTGCCAAGGTTGGTCTTTATTGTCGCCGCTGTGTAGAAAGGAAGGCGACTTCAGCCTAGGGAGGCCAGCCATCGGACTCCTGGACTATGGTGTGTTTCCCTTCTACAGGGCCAGCTAGGGTACCTGCCTGGAGTGCCCCTGGCAGGGAAAGAGCTGTGTGACCTTCGAGCTTCAGCCTCCTGGGGAGAATTATAACCATTTTGTGCTTTGGATGGGGTTGTTAAACTCTAACGTTATAATTTCCGGCAGCACATGCAAATTACCTGGGGCTTTGTGAAACGCAGATCACCAGTCCTGGTAAATACATCAGCGTGATAGGGATAGTCCGAGCACAGAGACCAACGCTGTATGAGTGAGACTAGTCTCATACCATCTACACATGTTAAGAAAGTGCCTAATATGTGTCAGAAGATGTTCCAGATGCTGACATGTTCCAGATGTTGCCTCTCTAGACCCCTTCTCTTGCTTTGTTTTTGTTTTTCCTGCACCTTTTTCTCTTACTGAACTAGAGGCTCCCTGGGATGGCCATGAGCTCCTGAGATCTTTCTGTGTAGATCCCCTCAGCTCTGAAGTTACAGGTTTGTACTACCATGTCCAGCTCTTACCTGGGCTTAGGGGATCTGGACTCGGGTTCCTTTCGCCCAGCAAGCATTTTATTCATGGAACCATCTCACCAGCCCCTTGATACCTCCTCATATTTTAATGAAACCAGTCCCATTATAGCTGTGGCACAGCTGTACTTCTAGTGTGCAGAAGGTTGAGGCAGGAGGATCATGAGTTCAAAGCTATATAGAGTTGAAGGCAAGCCTGAGCTATGTCATGGGACCCGGTTTCGAAACACCAAGGTCTGTGGAGGTAGCTCGGTGGTAGAGCATTTGCCTATGAGGCTCTTGGTTTCATCACCAACATTGCAAATAAAAAATGGAAAATCAACTAGGTATGGTGGTGTATGCCTTTAATCCCAGCACTTGGGAGGCAGAGGCAGGTGGATCTCTGAGTTTGAGGCCAGTGTGGTCTACAGAGTGAGTTCCAGGACAGCCAGGACTACACAGAGAAACCCTGTCTAGAAACAACAACAACAACAAAATACAGTAATTATTAATAATAATATTTTTAAAAAGAAATGCCTTTATCTTCTTAAAGGTTTTACCTCTGGCTATAGCCACATGAGCATTCTAGATTTTACCCCTGGAGTCTCGAGGAACACATCCCTTTCTCAGTAGTCTGGACCTTGCTAATGGAGCCAACATCTTTGCAGACATAGCGCACCCAATGGTGGGCTTCTCATGTGCTTTTTCCAGTTTCATGAGTCAATAATGCTCGCCACAGTGTCTGTGGCCCAGTTCACTGGAGTCTCCACAGGCCTCTTCTGAACAATGCTACGCAGGTCTGCTGCCACACTGTCACAGAGCTAGCCTGTCTATGTGTCATGAATCCCCATCCCCCTTTGTCCTTTGCTGGGGGATGGCTTGAGTAGGGTCAAGGGTTTGTTCCTTTGCTGTTTGCTTGTTTACTTATTTGTTTATTTTGAGACAAGAGCTCGTGTTGCTGAGGCTGGCCTTGAACATGCTCTAACTGAGCTAGCTGAGGATGCTCTTCCTGCCTCTGCCTCCTGAAGTCTAGTGTTCTAGGCAGGTTGTCACCACACTCTATGCTGTGCTGGGGATTAAACCCAGGGATTCCTGTAGACTGGGCAAGCACTCTGACAACTGAGCTACATCCTAGCCCTGTTGGTTCTGTGACTGATGCAGAGCTCACAGGCCAAGAACGGCGATGTCCTGAAACCCCTCGAGAGCAGTCTTTTGCCTCCTACATCATTTCTTACTCTCTCGGTGAAAAAAGGAAGCTTGGGTCCTGCTATCTTTCTTTTAAATGGCAGTTAAGGCCTGCTTTTTCCCTAAGGTACAGCCTGTGTCTACCCAGGAGGGCACCTACCTGCTCAGAGAGCCTAGTCTTTTCAGAAGTCCAAAGGCAGCTCTGAGGGGGCATCTCTGGTGGCAACTCAGGCTTCCCACTGTCGGCTGTCTCAACCAGTGCTTAAGGCAAAAGCCTTTCTATACTAACAACATTCTCCAGGTCCTGCTGAGCTGAAGGCTTCCAAGTAGAGGGGTCATTTGAATAGTGACCTCTAGGGGGAGTGACCACCAGGCAGCTGACCACACAGAATGGATGTCTTTTTTTTTTTTTTTTTTTTTTTTTTTTTTTTTTTTTTTTTTTCTGCACGGGCTAATTGGCTACAACGATACTGGATTCTTCCCACTGCCTAGCTTTTCTCATCTCTGAGCCAGAAAGATAGCACAGACTCACTTAGAAAGAACACCAGTTTCCGGAGCAGAAATTAAGAGATCTGGTGGGCTGTCCCTTCACAGTCATTCTAGAAGCATCCATGGCCAGGATGATCGCTCTCACGCTGGCATCTTTTTTGTTTGGGTCCTCAGTGGACACCACCGATTTTCAATCATTTCGAACCTATTCGGGTAAATCGTAGGAGCCATCTCTATTTTCGAGGTCCTGAGGGGTTGGTTTGCATTTGGTCTGAATTACTCTGCTGTCGACAGACGGCAGTAAAAGTGCTTTTGCAGGCAGGACGGAGTGGTGGGGAGAGCTGGGTGTCTAGAGTGGGCAACTTGGCTGTGTTTCCCGAGGCCCCTCCAGCCCAGGGATACAGGCAAGCCATTTAATCTCTAAGAGACATGTTTGCTTCGAGTATAAAACAGAGTTAATAACTCAAGCCCCTTTGTTCTCTCTAGGGCAGATTACAGAGAAACCTTGGAAGCCTAAAGGCAACTTTCCCCCATTATTTTCCCTGGAGAGGGAGGGATGAGCAGAGCCCTCAGATGAATTGGATGTGATACGGGAGAGTATGATGTTGGTAGCAGTCCATTTTTTTTTTTTTTTTGCTTGTGGCATATTTGCAGGGAGGTATCTTTTTATAGACCCAGGATAGAACATCTGAGGGGCTAAAGCTACGTGAAACTAGTCTGGCTCTTGAAGGAAACAAAACAAACACATAAAAGCAGACCACAGCCCCAGAGGCCTCTGCTTGCCAGAGGCCCCTCCCTGTTCAGTGCTGGCGAGAAAGGGAAAATTCAGTAAAGCAGGAATAGTTCAGAGAGGGCTTGGTACCGGCAGGACACATCCCTGTCAGCCTTGGATGCCGACTCTCTGCTGTGAGGCAGGGGTGTACGCACTGACTGTTCCTAGTCTGCCCAGAGCTCTGGGAGAAGGGGAAGGTTGCGGAGGGAGCATATTAAGGCTTATCTAGGATGTAGCCCTTCAACTCAAGGCCCTAGGGTGAGAAGAGGCTGGGATCCAGGCCAGCAGGGTCATCATGCTGGTGGGAGGAGTCCTGAAAACAGGCGGGCCCTGGGATGTGCGTGTTAGGAACACAGGACAAGTGGTCCAGAATGGTGCTTCTGGCATGGCACCTACTTTGACTCCCAGGGCTATCGGAGGCCTGTAGAATAGAAGATTCTGGGCCCTAGGGTGTACTTAGGCATAATAGTGAGCCCGAAATGTCATCTGGGCCCAGGTCCTCAGAAGAATGCTGTGCAAACAGCATTCCCTTGGGAACATTACTTTTTGCCAGCACTGGGATAAAGGTCGTACATAAGTGTGGTTACCTTTCTTGATCCTTTCTTGTTTCTGTCTTTACTTTAGTGCAGCCCTTCCTTGCCTCTATTCCAGATCATTCTGAGGACCTGGCCCTAGGGTCTTCACCTTCTCATTCTGCCTTGACTTTTCTTCCCGTTTCTGTTCCCCATTGTCTCATCTCTTCTTCAGCCTCCCCTACCCTTATTTAACGTCTTCACCTTTTGCCAGGGTTGAAGGATGGGGAGAGGAGCTGAGCCAGCCCCTGTCCTCAGTGGCTCCCAGCACAGGAGGTGACAGCCACAGCAGTGATTCGGATGATGGTGACATAAACCAGGACTCGTGTGGGGCTGAGTGAGGACATGCAGGGCACATTTGTCTCCACTGTTAGTTCTTTACCAGCCTCAGTTTCCATGTCTGTATACTGGATCTGCAGGAAAGGGGCTGTTCCTTGGGACAGTCGAGAATACGGTGGGCTACACTGTACTTACACAGCCTGGCTCAGTGGTCTGTGCCCAGATGGATGTTGGCAATGCTGTCCCACGTGGTCCTGGTTTCAATTCTCTTGGAGGAATGGAATAGGTCTGAAGTAAAGTTCATAAAGATTTTAAAGAGCACAACCCAGAAGCCACTTCCAAGGGGACCCATGAGGGGCATCTAGGTCGAGTTTAAAGAAGCTGGGGTGGGAGTGAGTATAAAAGAAGCCACGAGTGGAGACAAAATACTCCCCCAAATTGGTAGGGCTTTAATAGGACAATGCTCACTAACAGGGCTACCTCTGGCTTTTCTTTCCCGACCTCTGTTCCAAGGGTCCTCTCTAAGACAATGATATCACTGGATCAGCCTAACACCAGGGATGCCTGCATTTACAGCTTGGTTATATGGGACCTTGGAGTCACGTTGTTCACTGGGGAGGGCTCCTGAGTGACTTCTGGAAGAGAAAGCAGCAAGGGGCCAGGGAGCCATTTCCATGCCCAGACGGGTCTCTAAATCCATTCCATATCAGAGCACAGGTGTGCATTCAGCTTTATACTGAGTTTGTTCCTGGCTTTGGACTTAACACTAGTTACCTACGCCCTGTAAAAATTTAAGTCCGTATAGAACAGCACTGGAGCACTGAGAGCCCTCCTCTCTTTGCCAGTGCCTTTCTTACGGGTAGCTTCCAACTCGAGGAGCCTGGCCTCGCCTTCCCCTCTCCCTGAGTGTGTGCACGTGCATGTGCGCCTTTTCAGAAAACAATCCACCAGGAACAAGGCATGGACATCCCTTGTCCATCAACCTGGCTCCCGAGTGGGTGCTTTTGGGTTTTGGGAACAGATGAGCCTTCCTTTCCTTGATCTTTCCTCATTGTTAGTTAGAAAGCCACATCTGATGTGTGTGTGTGTGTGTGTGTGTGTGTGTGTGTGTGTGTGTGTCAGACAAGATCTTGCTGTGTAACATACTTACAGTAATCCTCCTACTTCAGCCTCCCACCCGGCTTTATCTCTGACTTTTAAATGTCGCACTTAACATTCCAAGAGAAGCTTGCAGAGCTTCTTGCCTGGCTTATCCCTCCCTGTCAAGTTCCTGAGCAGCCACAGGATCCAGAAGGGGGCATTGTTGGCCAGGCTTGGTGCTCAGCCACATGTCAGTCATTGATTTGTACTGGGCTGAGAGGCAGAAGGACAGGGTACCAAATGTTACTTTGTATTTCCTTCATGAATCACTGGTAAATCCT
>NW_022196912.1:118154942-118192231 GCF_008632895.1 Mastomys coucha | reverse complement strand
CTGGGAGCTCACCGGCATTGTCTCAAGTCTTTCTTGGGTCTCTGAGACAGCTGGTCCTTTTTTTTTTCTTACCACACAACTTTGAGTAAGGCAGTCCAGGTGAGCCCTTGGTTCCTGCTGCTCAGTATGAATGTCTTCCCCAAGGCCTGGTCTTTGAACCTTAGTGGTTGCTGGTTTCTTCCTGTGGTGAGCTTCTTATGTTTGTGGAGTAAGATTCTGCATCATGTCTTGGTAGCTTCCAGATTCATTCTGCTTAGAAGGGTTTACTATTCCTAGGGCCGTGGCCGATACTTGATTCCTATACAGTTTTTTCCCCCAGTATTTTTAGGGCCTACTAGCCAAGTATTGGGGTGCTTGTGTGCCATATTGGCCTAAGCGAGGCTGCAGTAGGAGGGTTGCTGTAAGTTTGAGGCATGTTCCAAATAAGCAAGGAGAGTTTTGTAAGTTGCATTAAGGCTGTTAATCTATTCGGATCTTATTTTTGTTTCTAAGGTGACATGAAAGCCTAATTTTGGGATCAGAGAGAGGGCTCTCAGCTCAGAGGTTAGAAGCACTTGCTGCGCTTGCAGGTGACCCAAGTCTGATTACCTGCACCCACATTAGGAAGGTCACAACCTTGTGACGCTGGCTCCACAGGATTACACACACACACACACACACACACACACATACACACACACATGCTGTATATGCTGTATGTATGTATGCATGTATATATGTATGCATGTATGTATGTGTACATGTGTGTGTGTGTGTGTATGGGTTGGTAAGATGGCTCAGCAGTACGAGTTTTTTTATAGTGGTTTGATGATAACTGCCCCCATTGGACCACAGGTGCTGTATATGCTGTATGTATGCATGTATGTATGTGTGTGTGTGTGTGTGTGTGTGTGTGTGTGTGTGTGTATGGGTTGGTAAGACAGCTCAGCAGTAAGAGTTTTTTTATGGTGGTTTGATGGAAACTGCCCCCATTGGACCACAGATTTGAATGCTAGGGAGTGGCAGTATTTGAAGGCATTACAAGTGTGACCTTGTTAGACAAAGAGTGTCATTAGGTTTTGAGATTTCAGAAGCCCAAGCCAAGCCCAGTGGCTCTCTCTCTTTCTGCTGCCTGCCGATCTGCGTGTATAACTCTTGGCTTCTTCCCTAGTACCATGTCTGCCTGCATGTCACCAGGCTTTCTGACATTGTGATAGTGGACAAAAGCTCTGAACTGTAAGTCAGTCCCACTTAAACACTTTCCTTTATAAGGGTTTCTGTGGTCATGACATCCCTTCACAGCAATAAATCACACACACACACACACACACATACACACACACACACACACACACCCTGAGGGGGCAGAGAGAGAAGCGGCGGGAGAACAGAGACACACACAGAGAGACAAAGACAGAGGGAGAGAAAGAAACAGAAAGAGGGCAGAGAGGGAGAAGGGGAGGGAAAGGAAAAAGGGAGAGAGGGAGGAAGACAGAGACAGAGATAGAGAAACAGACAGAAGATATAATCATGATAAATACTTGAAGACAAACTCCCAGACCCCCCCCCCCGGAACTGGGCTTACACGTGTTTGTGAGCTTCCATGTGGGTGCTGGAAATTGGGTCCCCTACATGAGCAGTCAGTGCTGTTCACTGAAGTGTATATGCTTTTGCCTGTAGTACCACATGCCGAGCTCAATGCATCTTTAACAAAAGGAGAACTCAAGACACTAGCAATACTCTGAGGGTGTGGGCGGGACACAGCTGGCCCTGCTGTCCTGCCCAGGCTGCCTGCAGCTTTCTGTGCCTCTGGCCTCTGCTCCATTCCACATCCCTTTCCATTTCCCTTCCCAGAGAGCAATCTTCCCTGTACCCCAGCCATAGGCGAGCCAGTGACTTCCCGCTTCTTCACTGGCACACTCTATTTCTTCATGGCCCACTTCCCTGTTCAACAGAAGACTTCTGGACAGCCCTGCTTGAATTGGAAGTCTCCAAGACATGAGCAGGGGACAGTGATGACTCCATAGGGTCAAGAGGAGCCCCATCTTCAGTCCTGGGCAAACCAACCAATCCCACAGGTCCTTTGTCTCCACTCGAGGGAGGGTAGCCTGGGTTTCCTACTGCGAGGCTCTGAGATGAGGTCTGTTTGTATCCCCATTGGACTCTGGGGATAACAGTTTTCCCAGATGTGGAGGTATTTTTTACACTTGATCTTAGCCAAAAGGACGAGAAGCGATATGGAAGTATTTTTTAACCCCATAACTTTTTAATTGTCTAATTGCTGCTTCCCCACCCCCTTCTGTTTTCTTTCTCCTCTTATACCCTCTAATTCTTAAAATACAATGTGCTATATCCTTATTAGGAAAAAACAAAACAAAATATGCTTATTCATTCCAGGAAAAAAAAAGGATGAAATAAGCCAGAGCCAAAATCTCCAGTCCTTCTGTGGCACCAGCCTGTGACAGCTTGTGGCAGCTTCCTGTGGCAGCCTCCTCCTCTGGCAGTCTCCTCCTGTGGCAGCCTCCTGTGGCAGCCTGTGACAGCCTCCTGTGGCAGCCTCCTGTGGTAGCCTCCTGTGGCAGCCTCCTGTGGCGGCCTCCTTTGGCAGCCTCCTCCTGTGGTGGCCTCCTGTGGCAGCCTCCTGTGGCAGCCTCCTCTTCTGGCAGCCTTCTGTGGCAGCCTCCTCCTCTGGCAGCCTCCTCCTGTGGCAGCCTCCTGTGGTAGCCTCCTCCTGTGGCAGCCTCCTCCTCTGGCAGCCTCCTGTGGCAGCCTCCTCTTCTGGAAGCCTCCTCCTCTGGCAGCCTCCTCTTGTGACAGCCCGTGGCAGCCTATGGCATGCTGGTCTGACTTTAATGCCCTCCCACCTGATTTATTTTTCCTATTTTGAGGCTGGGTCTTGTTATGGATTCCAAGATACCCTTAAATTCAGGATTCCCGTGCCTCAGCTTCTGAGATTGTAAGGATGTGCCAGCAGACCTGAAATTTGTTCTTTTCCTTCCTTCCCCCTCCCTGCCTCTCTCTCCCTCCCCCCCCCTTTTTTTTCACAGAATCTCCAGGCCATCAATCCTCTATGTAGCCAAAGCTGGCCTTGAATTTCTGATTTCTCTGTTTACACTGCCCAAGTGCTGAGATTACAGTCATAGAGCATCATGCCTGGGGGTTGTGTTGGGATCAAACTCAGGACTTCACGAATGTTAGACAAGTGCTCTACTGACTGAACTACAGCCCCAGGTTTCCCCCTCTTAGCTCTGTGTATGCTTGTTGATATGTGTGCGGGGGCACATGTGTGTTTAGGGACACACGTGTGTGCTGGTTCACACATATGTTCAGGTAGACATGTGTGCAGGGGCATGCGTGTGCATGTGGCGGCCAGAGAAAAAACTTGGCAATGACTTCTCAGTTCCTCTCCACTTATTATTTTGACACCGGGTCTCTCATTCCATTGTACCTTGCCAAGTAGGCAAAGCTGGTTAGCCAGGTCCCCCCAGGGATCTGCCTGTGTCTACCTACCCAACCCTGAGATGACAGGCTTTTGAGTGGGCCCTGGGGAATTGAACTCATGTCCCCTTTCTTGCAAAGCAAGCATTTTACAGATTAAGTTGAGTCACAGCCTCCTGTTTTGTTCTTAGAGCTGGTCTTGCTAGGCATCCCACGGGCCTAGAACTTGCTATGTAGGTTAGCTAGCCTTGTATTGGTGGTAACCTTTCTGCCTTCTGATATCAGAGTGCTATGCACCACCACATTGTGTATGTAGACACCAGTGGAGGCCAGAAGAGGGCATCTGATCCCCTGCAGCTGGAGTTATAGGCAGTTGCCAACTGCCCAATGTGAGCTTTAGGAATCAAACTTGGGCCCCATGGGTGAGCAGTGCATTCTTTTAACCGCTGAACCATGTTCCAGCCAACTATATTACAAAGGCAAGCATCCCTTGTTTTGAAGCATGGCTTCCTCTGAGTTGGAGTTATAGGAAGTAGAATGGGGTGGTAGCTCCACCTTTCATGGTACTCGCCATATTTGTTTCAATTGCTTGCATGTCTCAATTGTTGGGACAGTTGGTGGAAAGCCCGGCAGGACACTGGACATGGTGTCTGTGGTGGTCTTCATAAGTTTGGCCACCACAGACTCATGTGTTTGAATGCTTGACCCATAGGAGTGACACTATTAGGAGATATGGCCTTGGTGGAGTAGGTGTGGCCTTATTGGAGGAAGTGTGTCACTGTGTAGGTGGGCCCAGCTGTGCCCAGTGTGATGTGCAGTCTCCTCCTGGCTACCTTTGGATCGAGATGCAGAATTTTTGGCTCTGTCTCCAACACCATGTAGGCCTATATGCCTCCCACCATGATGAGAATGGATTAAAGCCCTGAAACTGTAAGCCAGCCCCAGCTAAATGTCTTCCTTTCTAAGAGTTGCTGCAGTCATGGTGTCTCTTCACAGCAGCGGAGACCCTAGCTAAGACGGTATCCTACAGCCTGCTCCTCCCCTGCCTCCAAACTTTGAAGTTCCCAGGTTGGTGTGTCTACAGGCTGCCACGACACCAGCAGAACATCCAGGCACCACCCCCAGATATGCCCAAGTTCACACTACATTTGTAGAAAAGCATGACCTAATGCCACTGGCTGGCCAACTCTGTCTCGATAAACAGAAAAAATCAAAACCAACCAAGCAAACACAAGTTCCTACCCTGATTCTTCCAACACCACGTGTCCTTCCTTTGTTTTTTTTTTGTCATGGCTTCTGTTTTTGTTTTTTTTTTTAATTTATTTTATTTTGTTCTTTACAGTCAACATTATATTGCAGCCATTTTCCTTCAGCAGGCAGTCTCCTAAGCAATGGGAAGAGAAGGCTGCTTGTCTCTGTGTGCCCCCACGGATGTCCAGTGAATATTTGGCAGACACCTGCATCAGTATGGAGTGTTCTAGGGGAGGCTTTAAGAGCCCACCTCTCACATGATTCTGGAAAGTGTTTGTTTGTAAAGCATTTTCTAATTTCCATGGTGAATTTATGTAAATGATGGCTTTCCATTTTCCCTATGAGCCAGGGTCCTTAGGAAAAGCCCCAGAACAGAACCCAAAGCAAGGCAAAGAGAATGAACATTCATATTGACTCTCTGGTGAAGTGCCAAATTGTTTTCAATTTAGCAGTTTGGCAAACATCCCAAGAGGCTACTGTGTGTGGTGGCTCCTAACCAGGACCAACAAGTGGGCCTATTTCAATGCTGCCCCGAGACTGGTAGCATAACACTGAGGCTCACTGGGATTCCTGCTCAAACTGGAGGTCTGATCTGAAGGCATGACCTAATGCCACTGGCTGGCCAACTCTGGAATTTGAGTTGTGCACTTATGCCCCTTCAGCATCAGGAGTTCCTAGTGCATGGCACTTTACAAATCCACCCTTCCATTCTGCTCTGTTCTGCCTTCTACAAAGCAGAAGGGTTGGAGAAGTGAACGGTTGTTCTATGATGTGGGGTAGTACTAGGTGTAATTCTAGATGAAAAACATGCAAGAGCACAGAGCGGAGCTGGTGTTGTAAGCTGTGGTCTTAGCACTCAGGAACTAGGGGCAGGAAGATCCTGAATTTGAGGTCTCTTAGGGCTATACAGGGAGATCTCTGTCTGAAAAAAGACAACACATAGATAACCATTTCACTTAATAACAATACATGCAAAAATATCCTAAATAAATTGTGAGCACACTGACTCTAAAAGTCTTTGAAATAAATTGTAAACTTGGCTCTCTGTTTCTGTAGAGCCCACCATCACAGATCAAAAATATTTGGAAAAAGCCGGGCTTTCCTTGGCATATGTCTCATGGCCTCCCTCAGTGTGGACCTGGATGAGGGCTGTGAGCAGTAACCGGGTTGTAACCTGAATGATCTTATTTCCCCCTCCACCAAACAAATGAGTCTATAGCTCCTGTGTTCAGGATCCTTCAAGTTTGTCGGACACAGGCAACACACAGCCAGGTTATCTGACCAACTATCACATGAATGGCCTCCAGCCCAGTTTCCAGTACAGTCTTTGCTCTCCTCTGAAAGCTTCCTGAACAGACTCTGCTGTCCACTTTTCTCTTAGAATTCTTGTCTTCAAAATTCCCACGAAATTGATCCATTAGGTTCTGCTTATAACATTCTACAGCTTACCAAGCCCAACACTCCAACTTTCCCATACTCTTTCCCCAAACCAGTTCCAAAGGTCTTTGAACTGCATGCTCAGGTATATCACGGCAACACTCCATTTCTCTCTACACCATTTCCCAAGGATTAGCCACTTGCCTTATTGTTGCAATAAAATACTTGTCAAAAGCAACCCGTGGTAGGAGAGGTTGGTTCGCTCTCACAGCTGGGAGGTGGGGAGGTGGGGTGAGGGTGTGTGTGGGGGTGCAGGGGGTCATGACAGTAAGAGCTGCAGGCCACTGGTTACATTGTATCTGCAGGAATGAATGCTGGCCACTGGTTACATTGTATCTGCAGGAATGAATGCTGGCGGCTCAGCTTAGTTTCTTCTTTCTGCTCAGTCTGAAACTCCAGCTAGGGTGGATCTGCTCTCCTCAGCTAGTTCAATCCAGAAAATCCCCCATAACTTCCTCTGAAGTTTACTTCCAGAGTGATTCTAGTCCTCCTATCAAAGGACAATCCAGGATAACCATCACATTTGTGGTGTTAATGCTGCCTGCTGCATCCAGTGCTTGTCGCTTGTCGGTGTCCCCAGGTTGCACCAGGAGGCCACTTACACAGTCTGCTTCTGTGCAAGCATACCCCACAGTGCTCTAAAGACAAGGAGCTTACCCAAAGATGTGTTTCTCAGAGAGCACAGGGATGCATGTGTGGGAGATCATGTGAATTACACAAACACATTTGCAGAGATCACTCTGCTTCAAGCTAATGAAGTTGCCCTAGGCAATGGCATCGTAGGACTTCCTGTTTGTGTGAATAATGAAGTGTTGCCGGCTGCCTGGATAGCTAGCTGAACAAGAACAAACTAGGAGTCCGTGCTCTATCTACCCTTTGGCTTGGGAGGGGGAGGGGAGGGCCTGTTTATGAGTGTTCTTGTGAAAGTGTGCACTGTACTCATCAGCCCCTCCCCTGCCCTACTGCCTTGTTGGTGAAGGTTAACCAGTCCTGGCTATTTCAGCCAGCTCCAGGGGCTATGGGAGCTCAGACTAACTCTGTAAGCTCTGCATTCTGGAGTTTTCCCTTGAGGACACATTTCTCAGGGTTGACCTGTTGTCCTTTGAGGCTATTTCATGGGGCGGTCCTAGGCTTTACAGAACGTTTAGGGGCTCCAAGCCTCAAAAAGCCCCTGAGTATTTTGGGGGACCTGCAAAAGTCCTTGAGTTAAAATTTAAAATCAGAAGAAAAAAATGAACATACTAATAAAGAATGTATATCCAGGCATGATGGTGAACACATGGGAAGTTGAGGCTAGCCTGGACTACATTGTATGGTCCAGGTCAATCTGTGCTACACAGTGAGACTTTGTTAAAAGAAAAAACAAAAAGAATGCATTCAGCCCAATGGTATTTATCTCCATATCAACTCAGTTGTAAAATATAATTTTATTTCATGTTTTCGGGAAGAAGGGTCTCACTAAAGCAAACGTGTGTAGGGCCCACCAGAGTCCTATAGCCACTCTGTCTGCGCTTGCCAGCTGCTTTCTCTTCCCCAGCTGTGACAAGCAAAGTGGCTCCAGTCACAGGCAGGTGTCCCCTGGGGAGGGGTGTGTGGAAGATCTACCAGTTGAGAATTAGTGCCTTAATTAATTAACTAACTAATTAATTAATTTAAAAAGCCATTATTTTGGCATGGTAAGATGGTTCGATAAACTGAGGCACTTGTTACTGTAATTGATGGTCTGAGCTTTACCCCCGGGAATCATATGTCGAAAGGAGAGAGACTCCTGGAAGCTGACCTCTGACCGCCACATGGATGTCACACATGACACTCATCCAAAAATAAACAAATAAGTGAGATTTAAAAAAGAGAGAGATGATTGCTGGGCAGTGGTGGTGCATACCTTTAATCCCAGCACTTGGGAGGCAGAGGCAGGTGGATTTCTGAGTTCAAGGCCAGCCTGGTCTACAGAGTGAATTGCAGGACAGCCAGGGCTGTCACATGCACATGCAAACACACAAAAACAAGTATAGACGCAGGAACAATACAGAGAAACCCTGTCTCGAAAAACAAAAAACAAAAAACAAAAAAACAACTCCCCCAAAACAAACAAAAAAGAAACCCCCAAACAAAACAAAATAAAACAAAACAAAAAAGAGATGATTTTGTTTTTTTGTTTTTAATAAAGCCCAAGTGACTTGTCAACCATTTTAAACATTATCTTTATTATTTTCTGTGTCTCCCTACTTTTGGCTGCATGCATGTCTGTGTACCCACCTATGTGCCTGGTGCCTGTGGAGACCAGAAGAGGTGTCGGTGCCCTGGAACTCGAGTTACAAATCTTTGTGAGCCTCCACGTGGGTGTCGGGAATTGAACCTGAGTCTTCTGAGACAGCAATCAGGGCTCTTGACCTCTGAGCCTTCTCTCTAGTCATGGCTCTTCATCTGCAGCCTCCCAAATGCTGTGATTATAGGCACGAGTCAACACTCCTGTCCCCAAATCATTGCTTTATGTTAATGAGAAAATGGTTGTCACTTACATAACAATACCGTCTACATGGCCCCTCCTGAGTACTGGTCTTGGAACCAGTACCCTAACTTGGTACCCTAAGAGAACTGGCTGGTTTTATTTATTTATTTATTTTTTGGAGACAGGGTTTTTCTGTATAGCCCTGTCTGTCCTAGAACTCACTCTGTAGACCAGGCTGGCCTCGAACTCAGAAATCCGCCTGCCTCTGCCTCCCAAGTGCTGGGATTAAAGGCATGAGCCACCACCACCCCGCCTCTGGAGGCTTTGGAGGTTGAAAAGGGAACAGGTGACTTGGATACCCTGGGATGTCTGGAGACCTATCATGGGTCACCTAGAAGCAGCCCTGGCAAGTGACTTGGCATCTAGGTAAGATTCTCAGAGTGGACACTTCTGAGCTAGGTTTTTAGGTGAGGAGGAGTTCTTTTCACATTCACAAGTAGGAGACAGTCCTTGGTCAGCACACGGATGGGTACTGGTCTCACAGACTCTGCCTTCGCAGTGGCAAAGTTTTGAGGGAGAGACAGAGGCCTCTTTTGTAATAAGTAAAATAGGTCGGTATTCAGTTGCCGGAATCATGGAAATACTCATTTCTTCCTGAATGTTCCGAAAGATTCATGTCTTCTTTCGGCACCAACAATAACATACGATGTGAAATGCCACCGGCCCTGGCACCACGTCTAGCCCCGTGACGTCCAATTAGAAACGAGCGTTGATTTCAGATTTATCAGATTCCAGTTTTGACTTTTGTCCAGGAGGGAACAGGGATCCAGTGTTGTTCCAGGCTTATATTTCACCTTCTCGAGGAAGGAAAGGAAAGACACACGTCGTCTTGACAGGATGCAGAGCTGGGGTCCGAGAGAGGTGCCCTATTTCATAACAGGGCTGCTGTCTTGAACAGCCCCGCCCTGTGGGTGCTGGTTAGTCTCTGCGCCCCGTCATGCCCGAGATGTGAAATAGAATGCAGTCATGGGCCACTGGCAAGCCCAAGACGAGGGGCATCTGCCAGCTGCTGGGCTAAGTGGGCTTGGCTCCGGGTACTTGTCCTCTTAAACTAGAGCGGGGAGCTGGGAGGGGCTGGGGTTAGGAAACCTTAAAATTAGCCACAGTTGCCTTTGCCAGAGAAGAATGGTAGCTCTTCCTGGGAAGTGGGGGCAGTGGAGCCACCAGAACGCTTCTTTCTTTGAGTTGTTCTCCTCTCCAGGAGTGGTAGATTTTTCCTCCCCCAGGAGACAGGGCATGCTGGGATGGAATCCAGGACCTTGGATATGCGAGGCAAGTACTCTACCACTGAGCTAAATACCCCCAGTCCTTGTTTTTGTGTTGTCTACCTTCTTTTTTTTTTTTTTTTTTTTTTTTGAGGAAAGGTATGTCTGCTTAACTCAGACTGTCCCTGGACTCATGCTGTAACCCAGGCTGGTCTTGAACTTGTAATCCTTTTGCCTCAGCCTTCTGAGTGCTGGGATTACAAGTGTGGGATGCATACACAGACATAGAGACACAAGACACAAGCACATGCAGACACACAAAAACAAGTATAGACACAGGAACATGTAGACACATACACACAGACACACACGGACATATACATACACAGACATAAGACACAGATACACACAAACACACACAGAGACACAGACACACACAGAGACATAAGACAGAGGTATATACAAACACACACAGAGACAGAGACACAGACACACACAGACATATACACACACAGACATAAAACACAAGTACACAAAACATACACAGAGATACAGACACACACAGAGACATATGACACAGGTATATATATACACACACACACAGACACAGACAAACACATAGACAGACACACACGGAGACATAAGACACAGGTTATATACACACACACAGACACAGACAAACACACAGACAGATACACACAGACATAAGACACAGGTACACACAGACACATATACACACACTTAGTGTCCCTCTAGGAGAAGTGCTGTAGAGAGACATGGATTTGGGATGACCCTGTCCCTCACTTTCTGAGGGATTTTGGGACCATCCTCAATGCTGTGTTCCTTCTTGTTAGCAGATGTACAGATGTGGGCACAGGCAGGGTTGCACGTCTTCCAATCCCATTTCTGACTCAAACCCACAGACTTGGGAAGATGGGTAGTCCTGGGGGGTGCGGGGGGAGAGGTACAGCAGAAACAGGTGGTATCCATGTGTCTTTCCTATCTTTACCCCTGTGACCAATACCAACCTTGGTCTTGGTGCAGACATAGCACAGGTACTCAGAGCAGCTATTATCATGCATTATCTCAATTATGGCTACCTTGCATATTGGAGAGCCCATCCCTGAGGAGCGCAGCACCCAGCTGGTCCTTAAAGGTGTTTTGGAAGGAGGAGGCAGTGATCTTGTCTACCCACTTCTTCAAGGTTATGGGATCCTGGTTGGAGGGATCTGTACCTGGGGCAGCATGAACCCAGCCATTTGGCAGTGACAGGAATCCAGCCCTCAAGAAGGAAGGTGGCCCCAGTGGCTGTGTGGCTTGCCTCTAAGATCATACTGATGGTGGCAGGATCGGGAGCACACACGGGGTCACCTGATCCCGTTCCAGAGAGATAAATACTGGAGGATATTTCCTTTGAATCAAAGAATGAACCCCACCCCTCTTAATGAAGGGGAATTTGGATATACATCCTTTTTGTTTTTCCTGGGACTGTCACTCAAAAGAGGGACCTTCTCTGGGTGTACCCTCATCAGGAGGCAGCTGTGAGCTCATCTTTTAAAAAGCCTTTACAAAGGATTTTTCATTATCACCCCAAACCCCCAAATTTGCCCCCACACCTGGGAAGCTCAGGTTACCACATCTTTTTACAAACCCCATCCAAAACCAATGCTGACTTATAACTCAGAAAAAGGACTTCAACGGGTGAGCATAGCGGGAGGGAGAGGCAAGCCAGGAGAGAGGATTGCCTCTGGAGGGGCTGGGGGTATTCTTCCTGGCAGGGCCTGGACTCCAACATTCACGTTTGGGGGAGAAAAAAAAGCCTGCTAATCCTTAGTAGAGTTCAGCCTTGTGATGGATGGAGGGATCAAGGGGCTCTCTATCCTCCTTTTTATTTGACAGATGGGGAAACCAAATCTGGGAGATGGGAAAGGTGAGTGAAGATGCCGTGCCCAGTAAAGACAAGCCCTTGTTACTTTGGGCTGCACATTGGCAGCCTCTGCCAGCAGGGGGCACTCCTTTCCCTCATGTGTAAGTGCTGGTGGGCGTGGCTTATACCAATTCTCTTCCCAGGCAAAAAGGTTTCCTACAGAGGTTTGTACAGTAAGCCAAAGAGTGGGGCTAAGAGTGGGGGCTACCACAGCTGGTGGCCCCAGTCAATTCCACTGTATCTGCTTTGTGATTGTGGTCAACAAAAACGTTTGTCTTTGGACCCAGCAATGGCACTCCGGAAACAGATCTTGGGAGTGTTATTTGAGAAAATCAAAGATGGGTGAAGAAGCCTAGTGAAAAGTGACAAACACCCGTGCTGATAGCGGGCAAGTTCAACAAGGGCCTCTTCCCACCCCAGGAAAACAGGCATGTCCACTGCAGAAACCTGGGTCAGCCTATCTCCAGTGCCCTGGCAGTCTAGGCTCGTATCTGTATTTATATAAAACTGCAGGCATGTCCTGGGTTGCAGAAGTTTGTGCTGGGTTTTAGGCATTTTCATAAAATCCTTACACACACCTGTTTGTGTATCCCTCACATGACTGGGTAAGTCAGAGCCTCACATCAGAAAGTTTGTAGTGTATATCTGCATGTGGTAACCACACGGCCAATGCCCGTGGCTGCCCAGTTCGCCTCCGAGGATGTATGTGGGGCGTTGACTGTTCATTCTGCAGCGAAAGGCGTTCTATTTTGGTGAGGTGGGGATGGGAATCCAGCTCAGTCTGTAAGGCCTGTTGTTCCCAGCACCGAGGTAAAAGCAGTACCTGTGACCCCCAGCTCCAAGGAGGAAGAAGCCAGAGGATCCTGGAGGCTTGCTTAGAAAACAGGAGAGCTTCAGATTCAGTGAGAGACTCAAAAAGTAAGGCGGAGAATGACCAAGGAAGATACTCTATGCTAAACTCTGGCTTGTACTCGCACTAACTCATCAGCTGTACACACACACACACACACACACACACACACACACACACACACACACGAGTGGCCACCCTAAACCCTGAGGTGGATGCTTCCGGGGCTGACCTCACCCCCTGGCTGGCTGCTCTGAGACTTGTACATTTGTCCCCTTCCAAAAGGCTGTGGTGTCCACGCAGCCCTATCGAGCCAAATTAAAATGGAGGTGGGAGGCAGAGGAAGCGCTGTCAACAGACACACACTCAAGGAAAGGAACACAGTCTGTGCCATGTGCGTGAAGGTCTATTGAGTTGAGCTAGAAGCAGCAAGGCTGTCCTGGGTTGGCTTAGGGGTCTTGATCTAGATCCCAGGCCATAGCACAGAGGGGAAGTTCAGTGGCTGGGGAGCTGGGAGAGAGCAGGCTGCAGCCAGCCACTCCGCAAACATTTGTGCCCCTTACTCCCTTACTTCAAGGCAAAGATGTTCAAAAGGACCTTTCCCAGCACAGGCTCCTCCACAGTCACAAGAGGCAAATGTCAAACAGATGTCCCGAGAGAGTGGAAAGGAGAAATGAGAAGCACATTCTAGAGCTGACCACCCCACACCAGGGGAAAGTATGGATCCTGTGGGCGTGCGGTGGCTGTCTGTCCACTTGGGTTGCTTCTTTTCACCACACACACACAAATTGCCTCCCAGGTCTCTGAGCAGTCATGAGAAGATGGGGGAGAAGAAGGGGCCTTATTTGGATAAAGTGGTGGGTGACATCTCAGTACTCACAGCTCCCCAGGGCCTGGCAGCCACCCACTCTCCAGCCGCCACTTTCCCGTCTCACACTGTTATGTCCACTGAATCCCTCTCTAGTATCCCACTCTCCAAGCCCCCTTTCTGACATTCCCGTCCACATCAACCTGGCATTTAAGGCCAAGCACAATGCCTCTCCCACCCCCTCCCCAAAACCTTCTCCTCTCCAAACTGAGTTAGTTACACTCTGAGCCATCTGATTCCTTCCTGTCTTTGCAATGGCGCACTCTCTCCCTAGAACACTCAGCAGCTCCAATTTCTCCCCCACAACCTTCCAGACTCAGGAGGTTGGCCAAGGAGCTCCCCTCTTCTAATCAGGCCTGCATGGTGTCCCTCATTGCTTTGTCCTGGCTCCTCAGTCCTGAACCCTTTGGAGGCAGACTGTCACCATGCCATCTGTGGCTTGGAGGGGCAGACTCAGTGGTGAGGGTTCCCATGGGTAAAAATTTCATCCCAAAGCAACATTGTGGTAGTCTTCCTGGAGGAAGTGACCCACCAGGAGCCAGCTGAGCAGGATGAGGAGAGTGGTGGCATACAGGAGTTCTCATTGTGTGTCCCCCTCACAGATAACCTTACATAAGGCCACCTCATTTCACACGCAGGAATCTGGCACCATTTCACCCCCCTCCCCACTTACAGAGGAAGGATTTGAGGCTCAGAAAGGCTCTCTAGCTTGCCCAGGGTCCCATCTCAAGGCGTGGGTGTCTTGCATTCAGCTTTAGTGCTTGGGATGGAGCCTAGGGCCATGCCACGCTAAGCAATTGTCCTACCACTGAGCCATGTCTCAGCCCCTCCTGAGGTCACTGATTTCCAGTCCTTATATTGCTTGGCATTTTTACCGAGCCTGCGGGTAGATTGTCAGCCAGGCCCTAGCTTAAGATCTTTTACCAATTTGTACAGGCAACCGTGCTTGTCCCAGATCCTGCAGCTAGAGAGCAGAAAGTCCAGGGCTGGTCTTCAAGCTCCAAGGTCTTCAAGCTCCAAGTTCCAAGGTGCTGAATTGTGCTCACCCATCCTCCTGCTCCTGGGAAGCCTGTCTCTGCCCTGACTCCCTGGATTTGGTGCTTTGGTAGCATGGAGGCCCTTCTGCCCCCTTCTCTCTTTTTCCTGGTTGCCTGCCCATACATTCCTCTGCCTGCTGCCAAGGAGAGGTGGCTGAGTTCACAGCCAGTGGAGCAGGTGTTTCTGCACCGCAGTGTGTGCGTGCGTGTGAGTGTGTGTGTGTGTGTGTGTGTGTGTGTGTACACTCTCCTGTTTGTGACCACACAAGGAGTGCCCATGGGGAATGATGCTAGGGAACCCAAACTGTGACTTTGGGGGGCCATTGGAGACCTGTACTTGGCTTTAGGGCTGGCAAATGGCTTGGTGTTTGGGTCTAACGCAAGGCACATCACATTCTAGGACAATTGGAAAGAAAAGCAAGATTTTCTCTGCCTGTCAGTGACCTCGCTGAAGCCCCACCTTCCTCTTGTGATTGGCTGAGGGTGCAGCTGTGGAGGAAGATTGAAAGACACTGAACAGGGGGTTCTGGTATCTGTACCAGCCCAGTGAATCCCCTCTGCAAACTTGGGCCATGCTCTGTAATTTCACTGGGTTGTGGTGTGCTGTTGTACACAGACGGCTCTTAGCCAGAAGCTCCTTGGAGAGTCAAACAAAACACCATGCGTTAAGGTGCATCCAAGGCAGCACCATGTATACAGAGCACATTCGCTTCTCGTGGTCCCAGAGGTTGGATGTCTGAGGCTGAGAGATTTGATTTTGATGCTTGAAAATGGTGGCAGAGTTAAAGGACAGCCTTAGTGAGGGAGGCGGGGGGGACAGACAAGAACTCCTTACATCAGAAACGACTTCCAAGATAACTGCGGTGACAACTGCTCAGTTCATTTAGGACCCCTGTCAGTCCCTGGTCTACTGACGCACATGCAGACACATACAGACACCCACAGACAGTCAGACAGTCACACACACACATACACACACACACACACACACACACACACACACGGTGTAAAAACTGGCCCTTTCTCCAGGAGACAACCTCTGCTCCTGATCAGATCCTCCAGTGGGGAAAACTGTTGCTCCCCAGCACCAGAGGTAAGGCCACACTCAAGGAAAGACTACACGTGGGGAGGGATCCAGAGTCCTCCATGGGCTCTCCCTGTAAAAGCTAGTCCAGTAGTCCACTGTGCATACTTTGAGGCTGGAAGTACAGGGACCAGCTAGCCCTGAGCAAAAGTTGCCTGGCACCTGGAGACCAATTAGCGCCAGGCCAGGGCCACTTGTAGGCAGGAGGGGACAGCAATCTAATAAGGCCGGTGCTCCCCTAGCAGTCTGTAAAGTGTGACTCACACACGGAGAGAACAAGCATTGGTTGGGCCACCAGCCTGTCCCACATGGGGCAAGAGAAGACACTGCAAGGCATTTGGGGAGTCAAGAACAGGAGTTCCCTTACCATCGGGCGACCCCGATTGTCCTGAGGAGGTGTGGAGGGGGAAAGGGAAGCAAGCAAGGAAGAGGGAGATAGCACTTCCTGATACTGGGGGTTGGGGGCAGGGGTATTTGGATTCCACACAGGAGTGGGGAGGGGGAGAAACTTAACCCTTACAGTCGGAATTGGTGCCTCTGGCATTGTTAACAGTACTTGCAGCTGTTTAAGGGACGCCACTTGGTATCTCACTTAGAGGCTTAGGGGCTTCTGTATCACTAGGGAGTAGAAACGGGAAGGACATTCTGGAAACGCTCTAAGGAAAGTCTCTTTGGGTTCATTGGCTTCCACCTGTCCTTCCTCTGGTTTGCATATGCTCTTCCATATCCATCCATGCCAGAACAGATCAGAGTGGGAGGTTTAGCGCTGACGCCTGAAAATCTTGGAACATGCCGAGGCTCAGCCACTTCTGTAACGCAGGCATGGCTGCTTGTGTACCACGTGACACTAGACAGCCAATGGGACTTCGCTGAACTATGTACCACGTGACAAAAGGCAGCCAATGGGACTCCCCTGAACTGTTTATTTGCCAGGGAAAGCCTTAGAGAAGGTGCACTAGGTTCCTACGTGGTGCAGTGACATTACCCACTCGGCTCTATGCTGATGCCTGCCCTCTCTTTCGTCAAAAGCCCAAGTGCTGCCCGGGCTGTCCCTGCACTGGGCTCTAAAACAGAGGGAGAAGAATCGATAGGACAGGGCGAGTGCTTTCGTGTGGCCTACAGTGTCCTCCCTGGAACAAACCTTGGGTTAGACAGAGACTGCTGGCAGGCTCTTCATGTGCCCTCCTGTGTGCTTTGTGGGCCTCCCTTCTGTTGGGGAGGCGAGGATAGTTAGTCTGAGATGGACGCATAGCACTGGAATGCTCTGCCCATGAGCAAGCAGGCCTCAGCCATGACCGCGACCTGAGCAGCCGCTGGCAGAAACTTTAAGGAGAGCTCCAGGACCTCTACCCAGGCAGATGCCTGAGACCTTCCATCTCGAGACAAGCGTCAGCCTTGGGAAGCAGCAAGCCTCATAGGGAATTGAGCGCTTCCTTCTCTTCACCTTGAGCGCAGCCTTCTCTTCTGGGCTCTGGCAGGTTCACTGAGGGAGAAACTGAGGCTCAGAGAGGGAGGAAGCACTACGTTGCCAGTTTGGAATTTAACATCCTCTCAAATACATCATGCCAAAGGCAAACTACATCAAGGGTATTGTTACCTTCTTATTGTAGGGTCCTGGCTCACCGGGGAAGCAGAGTGGCTTAGCAGGCAGGCAGGGCAGGGTATTCTGTGACCTGTCAAGGTGACCTTTCATTCTCCTCCCCGTCTCTGCTCCCTGTCATTACCCCTCTAGGACTTGCCTAGGGCCCCTTCTCTGCCCCGGATCCCAAGCCTGGGGGCAGGTGGTTCTTTACCGTTGTTGATGCTCTCCATAAGTAACTGGAAGCTGCCTTTCCTCCTTGCTTTTGAGCGCTGGCCCTTTTGTGGCCCATTGCCTCTCCACAAACTCCTGGTCCCATTTGCCAATGAGGTCTGTGAATCTGAATTTGCACCCAGGCCATTCTGCAGAGCCTCCATTTCTCCTGCCTTCTCCCTTCGCGCATGGAGACACATCCACAATGTTGACCTGGACTTAAGTCATACTAGGTCTGAGGCCAAAGAAGGAATAGAATTCTTAGGGAGACCCATCTGGCTACTCCCTACCAAGGTGGCCCAGTGCAGGGCTGGCAGGAAAACCAATGTACTGACAATAGTCTTCACGAATTCATCTTTAAATCAACCGGGTGAGACCAGGATTTTTTTTTTTTTTTTTAAACAGACAAGGAATTAAAGGCCCAGAGTGGTCAAGTAACTTGGTTAAGGATACACAGAGCATAACTGGTAAGCCTGAGATTTGAACCCACATATGAACCTACTTTCTTTTTCTTTTTTCCCTTCTCTTCCTTTCTCTTTTCTTTTTTCTTCTCTTCTTTTCTTTTTGAGACAAGGTTGTTATGTAGTCCTGATCTTATCTGTCCTTCTTGTCTCAGCCTGCAAAGTCCTGGAATATAGGCATATACCACCATCATCAGCTTGGAACCCTTGTGTGTGTGTGTGTGTGTGTATTCATGCACGCACGCATGCCCTTTCAATATCAAGGAAATATTTCTTTATCCCTGATGTAAATTGCTAATCCTTTCCCCATTTGCTGGTTGACCTTTGACATCACTTTCCCAGTTCAGTTTGTAAGTGTATTGGGAAGGAATGGTGAGGCGACTCAGTCACCAAAGGGTTGCTCTGTAAGCATGGAGATCTGAATTTGATTCTTAGAATCTGCACAGATGCCAGGTGTGGAGATGTATTTGTAAGCCCAGCACCAGGAAGGCGGAGACTCCTTGGCCAGCCAGGCTACTTACTTGGTGGGTTTCAGGCCAGTGAGAGACCCTGCTTCAAAGAGCAAAACCAGCAAAGTAAAGGACACACACACAATCACAGCCAAGCCAGGTATAGTGACACATACCTTTAGTCCCAGCACTGGGGAGGCAGGAAAGGGTGGAACTCTGGGAATTCAAGGCCACCAACTTCCAGGGCAGCCAGGTTTACACAGTGAGACCACCTCAAAAAACTGAACAGGAGTGGAAGTTGTTTTCTGACCTCCACACAGGCATGCACATATGAGCTTCACTCAAATGCACAGGCACACACAGTTTATGAGAAGTTTGCCATTCTTACACCGTTTGAGTAATGTATCCTTGGAGAGAGGACTTTGTCTTTTTGAAGTTATATGTAAGCATGTTGTGGGTTTTGTTTGGTTTGTCTTATTTTTATTTTATTTCATTTTAGTTATATGAATATACTGTAGCTGTCTTTAGACACACTAGAAGAGGGCATCGGATCCCATCACAGATGGCTGTGAGCCACTTTGTGTGCTGGGAATTAAACTCAGGACCTCTGGAAGAGCAGTCAGTGCTCTTAGCCACTGAGACCTCTCTCCAGCCCCATTTTTTTTCTCTTTTTTTCTTTTAAAAAACGTCTTAAGGCTTTTTCACATATACACATTGGGTTCATCTGGAATTTATTTTGCTATTTAGAATGAGATGTGATCACTCCATTTTCTTTGTCTTGTTTGGGGGCAGGATCACACATAGCCCACACTGCCCTTGAATTCACTACATAGCATAAGACGACCATAAACTCAAGTTCTAGGTCCCTAGAGCTGGAGAGCTGGACAAAGCTTGGGACAGATGCAGGAGGATGTTGGGGATGGGTAAGGTGACCAGTTTTCAGGAATTAGCAGTCTGGTTCTCAGGCAGAGCTACAGTAAGGGGCCATGCCATTGGGTCTTAAGTCAGCTGCTCATGTGAGGATGAGGATTTTCAAGGTGTGGAGGGCAGAGAGCAGAGGTCTCTATGTGAGGGTCTCGTGCCTAGACTGGCCTGGAGCTCACTATGCAGCCAAGGTTCGCCTTGAACATGATCTCCATGTCGGGGATCACAGGTGTGCCGTCCAACTCCCCCAAGCGCTCTTGACATCCCTGAGACTTTTGTCTCAAAGCTCTTTTAGTGTCTTCCTGAGCCCCTAAGCATAAACGCGGCTAAGAGAGGCAAGCTGCACATTTCATTCCTGTGTCTCACAGGGCACTCGAGTGACTCTGGAAAATGTTCCTGGTCAGAGGGGCTGGACAAGAAGGTGCAGGCAGAAGACCGGGTGTCTGGCTTCTTCTGGATGCATCTTTGTTTGTGGAGGGGAGCAGCGGGGGAGCGCCCGCCCTCTCTCATCTTGTCTGCTCCTGCTTTCCTCTTCTCATCTGTCTTTCTCGGCCTACGAATGAGGTCAGGGACACTCGGGGGGCTCAGGTGATTTAGAATACTCAAGACTCGGAGACACAGGGGAGCTGGTCTTTGAAAAGTTTCTGATCCTTCGCCAGAGCCTGCTCCTACCTTGTCTTTTCCTGCAATCTTGCTCACAGGCCTGGTTTGTCTCCAGGCTGCCGCTGGCTGATCCAGCACAGCTCTCAGGCGGCTCTGGACGCTGCTCTGTCGCCCCCTAGTGGCCAAATCCGGAAAAGCAGCTCTTTAAGTCCAGGGCTCCGGGTTTTCACTTCTTCAAGCCAAGCCTCAGAGAATCTTAGATTTTCACTGCCTTCTTCCTGAGAGGCGTTCTTGGGTGTTGTTTCTATTCTGATCTATTTCCTTCCCTACACAGAGGCTCTTTCATGAGCAGAACCAACAATCGAGTCCTAGCTTCATTGCTTACCTTTAAGACTCATTTTTTTTTTCCCATCTATAAAATGGGAAAGAAAAGCCAGCAATGGTCTTATAAGCGCCCTCAAGCATTATGAGTAGGACAGGACTGTAATGATGTTCTATTTTTAAATACCTATTGCATGACATTAAACAAGACTAGTGCAAAGCTAAGATTCCATCGAATATATAACATACATCCTATCTATCTATCTATCTATCTATCTATCTATCTATCTATCTATCTATCTATCTATCTATGGAGAGTGTGCTGTGTATGATTGCATATGTGTGCACACAGAGGCCAGAACAGGATACCTTTTCCTATCACTTTGCCTTATTGCCTCAAGGCAGGGTCTGTTGCTGGGCGGGAAGCCCCACCATTTTGGTAATGTGAGCCCTCAAGCACCTGTCTCCATGACTCAATACTGGTATTAGGGGTAGGCACAGCCACGCCTGGCTTTTTATGCGGGTCTTGGGTGTTTGAACTCAGGCTCTCATGTTGGCAGAGCAAATGTTCTTACTGAGCCACCTCGCCAGCCCCCTAATATATTAATATAAGTTGCTCTGTTTACCAATTATATAATGTACAGTGCAAAGTATGTCACACACTCTGTAATTATTATTGTAAAATTTTTAGATGCGGGAACTTCATCAACAGGCAAGGTTTCCATGGCACCTCACCCACAACACCTTTAATCTATGAAAACACAGACGTCCATCCACGGTGGAACAGGTGCCCTGAGGAAATTCTAGAATACAATGAAGAAACCGCAACCCAAGCTGTGGTGCGGTGGGATCTCACAGCTGCTGAGTTGGAGGATGAAGCAAGGCAGATGTGAGACTCCAGGACAATGACATTTTTCTTGGGGGTGGCAGGGGGCCAGCAGTCTGTGTGGTGGGGATGGCGAGGTCACTGTGGCTCACTCTGGGGCTCCATCTATTGAGTGGCTGCATCCTCATGCAAGGGCTCAGGGAGGAGATGTGCACTTAGGTCTATGACTTTTCTGTAGCTCTGAGTATCCTTCAGTGAAACATAAAGTAACTCCTGAGTGGATGAGTCCGTTGGGAATGCATTATGGGCAATCTCTGCAGTTTAAAATGAATTTTCTGTGCTTCAGTATGTACAGTCAGAAAGATTTGCTGTCTTAAAGGTGTTCTCTTTTTATTTTTTTTTAAAGATTTATTTTATATGTATGAGTACACTGTAGCTGTACAGATGGCCATGAGCCATCATTTGACTGCTGGGAATTGAACTCAGGATGGCCCCACTCGATCAGGCCCGCTTGCTCTGCCCTAATACACTGTAGCTGTCTTCAGACACACCAGAAGAAGGCATCCGATCTCATTACTGGTGGTTGTGAGCCACCATGTGTTTGCTGGGAATTGAACTCAGGACCTTTGGAAGAGCAGTCAGTGCTCTTACCTGCTGAGCCATCTCGCCAGCCCCCTTAAAGGTGGTCTTTATCTTGGGCTTGGGGATGGCCTAGCTGGTAAAGTGCTTGCCATGCAAGGACGAGGACCGGAGTTCAAGCCCCAGGCTATGCTGGCTCTTTCCTCTCCAAGCATTCAGAATATGTACTTTGAAATGCCATTCGTATGAAGGCAAACCCAGTCCAGGCAGCGCTCTTCTCAGCCATCGTGGGTTATAGGGACTGGCTTGCAGTGCTGCAGAGAGGTCGGGTACCCGGGCCGGCCGAGTGTTTCCTACCCTCTAGAGAGCACTCCCCACAGGCTCATTGCTACCCCTTCCCCCAGATGCTCCCTCAAACAGGCTCTGAATGTCCAAAGGACAACTTAATGTCATGTGTACTTTTAGGGTTCAAATGCTAGCTGCTAGGGACAGAGTGTGGGATGATGTGGAAATTAGGAAGTCCTTAGGGATTTGGGCATAGAATCTGGAGAGGCCTGGCTGCTGGTACAGCCACGTGGCAGCTGCCACCATTGGCAAGGGCAGGGTGGCCGGATCTATGAACACCCCCTACCCTGCCTCGGCAGGGTGGTGATGGCAGGGTACTCCTTGGCTTGGCTTGCTTCTTCCATATGGCCATTTGGAACCACCTCAGGGTGGAAGAGGAAGGCTCTGCGTCCAGAACTTGTTTCCTGTCATAGATGTCTGCTGGCCACAGGTCTCACAGACCAGAGGTCCCCGTGGTTGGTTTCAAGGCAGACTATATGGGGAGAGATGCCTACCTAGGCTAACTGGATCAGGTTGCAGTGGGGTCGGATCTGGGCCCCTGCCCAACAAGAGCCCTATCACTGTGCCCCCAGCCCTCATCAGTGTCTAAAGTCAAAAGCAGAATGAATGACTTGGACTGGGTCTGGGTGGGGTAGGGTGATGTGGTGGTTGTGTGGTAGCTGGGACTGGCCTATAGTGACCATTCTTCCAACATCCACAGCATGGCACTCTTTTCTGTCATCTATGTCCTGTCTTGCCAACTGTTGTATGTCCAAGACCTAACAATATGAGATTAATTGATCCTTCCTTTGACAGCCCCGTCCCCAGGCCCCTGCCTCTGAGCACCTGTGAATTAAGCTGTCCAACCTCAAGGTCCGCAGGGCTCAGTGTTTGTGAAGGTGCTGCTTCCTGCTAAGGCTGGAACTGCCAATGGCCAAGAGGGGGTCAACATGTCCCGCAGAGGTCCTGGCTGTGGCTGTCGATGGAATGGCAGAATGTCTGCACCAAATTCCTTCTCGGGCTCTGAGCTCTGACCTCCATGAGGTTGTGTGCACATGTGTGGGACATGCATGTGCTCAGACCTGTGAGCCCATGTATACGTGTCGGGATCAGGAGTCTTGCTGGGTGTGAGTTCACACTTGATGTTCACTGGGCCATGGAGTGACGACTGTGTGTACATCATTGCGGATCTCCCAGAAGGCATATTACCTCCCAGTTTTGTAACCTCCCAGGTTACAAAACTAATTGATAAATAAATGTAAGAGAAAGAAATAATTAGAAAAATTCAGAAAATTTAGAGAGGCGTTGCTTTATTTTCCATACACAAATGTTTTCTTTTATTTAAAAAAGTCCTATCCATCCATTCATCCATCCATCCATCCATCCATCCATCTTTGATGTGGGGGTCTCACTATGTACCCCTGGTTGACCTGAAGCTCATTGTGTAGAACAGGCTGGTCTTGAACTCACAGAGGTTCATCTGTGTCCGCCTTGAATGCTGGTATTAAAGGTATGTGTCACAACATTCACTACCTTTGCCTAATTTTGAATTCTTTGTAGGGAGTAGGAGATTCATATGGGGCCCATATCCAGGGCCTCTTAAAAGTCATGTGGGGAGCTGGAGAAATGGCCCAGTGGTTAAGAGTTTGTCCCCATACCCACATCAAGTGCTTCACAACCACCCGTAACTCCTACTCTAGGGGATTCAGCACCATTCTCAGGATTCCAGCACCTACACTCACATGCATGCTCCACCCCCACATACATATAACTAAAGATGTATTTTACAAGTCTTTTCCAAAAAGAGACACTGTGGAACTCTGCCACATCTGGTGCTGGTGACCGCAAGCCTTTGTGCACAGTGGGCTCAGGTGCATGCTCTGCCTGGAGGTGGGCTCCTCTCCTGGCTCTGTAGTGCTCACCTGATGTGCTCACAGGGAATCGGGCAGGCGTGAGGCTCACCAGGGCCACCATATCCATGGATCCACAGAGAAGCTGGCTGGGATGTCTGGGAAGCTGGCTGGGAAGTCTGGGATATGTGAGCTTGTTTGTGGTGACCTCTCTTTTGACCGACAGAGGAGTCTCCTCTAACTCAGCCTCCATCCCTTCAAGGCAAGTGGGAAAAGAACGAGAACACACAGAATGGGCTTCGAAGCTCTCCACCTTTCTGCATGGTCCTTCGTCCTTCATGGCTGAGGCTATGCCGTCTTCCCTTGTGTCCAGCTTCGAGGATGTATTGGTCCAAACAGGGATGCCAGCCAAGCTATAGGAAAGGAACATATTAAAAAGCCACAGTAGGGACTAGAGAGATGTGGTTCAGTTAGCAGAGTGCTCGTCTAGTGTGCATAGAGGCCTGGGCGTGACCCCCAGCGCTCCAGGCATGGCGGTTGGTGCATGGCTGTAATTCCAGCCGCTCTGAAACGGAGGTGAAGGGTCATGAGTTCAAGCTACATAGTCAATTCAAGGCCAGTTTGGGCTCCCAGTGCGGATTTCCCAGAAGGCATATGATATACCAGATTACAAAACTGATTGATAAATAAATGGAGAAGATTCTATCTTTTCACCATTCCAGAGACCACCATTGCAGCCTGTTGGGGTGGGGAAGGTATGAGACCCCCCAGTCTACCTGGAGAGGATGAGTACAGGCTAGTGAGCTAAGAAAGACATAGTTCTGACCAGCTGGTGCCCAGAGGGTGGGGGTGAGCTGGCTCTGTCTTATCATTTACTTTCAAATATACTTCCTGCCCCTGGCATCTCCCCTCTCCTAGACTCTTTGATTACCTTCTACCACCTTCCTTTAAATGTCCCTAAGCAAGGAAGAGGTGTGCACTAGAAGATATTCCCTAACGTCCCCAGGGCCAGCCTGTCACCCTGACCAGGAGAAGCATGTGCTCAACCAGTAGGCACCACAGCTGGGGGGCAGGTTCTGTCCACTCCTGTCTGTGTTGGGCCTAATGTACCAGACCATGTCTAATATCCTGGATCCTGGCACCACCTGAGTCATGAGCCAGAGTGTGGGCAGAGGCAAGACCCCAGTGGCTCTGATTTTAAGGAACCCACACTTCAGACATTTCCCTGGCTTACATGAAGCCATCTCTGCCAAGTACCACTGTGAAAAGGAGCCTTCTGCCATGGCCAACCTCAGGAAACTTTTCTACAAATGGCCAGAGGGATGGATCTTGTGGCAACCATGCAACTCTGTCCTAGGGGCCGGCACGCTGATGGGACACGGACACACTCTCCCGACCCTTACCTGCACCATCAAGCACTTGCTTTGGCCACTCCTGGCTCACACAGCAGACACCTGTCCTTTACCTGGACAGTGCCACCTTTCTACCTTGGTAAACCACTGCACCTGGAGGTGAGCTTCAGGACAGACACCTGACCTAGTTGTGAGCATGGGCAAGCGTGAGAATGGGTCTTTGTTTACCATTTTGGGGGAGGAGGCATCTTTTTTTAGTGGGAGCTGTGCTCTCCAGAAGTCATGCAGCCAGTTGGCCTCTTCAGGCCAATCCTGGATCTGCCCATGGTGTGGAGCCTGAATGGAAGAAGAGAAAAGAGAGCAGAAGGGGCCCCACCTCTGATTGTGTCACCTGAGCCTCTGGATCCCGCCTTGCCTGAAGCCTGGCGGATCTTTCCATAGTTGATTGTGAAGTCAATAAACTCTTATCTGTGACTGAAGATATCTCAACTGCATTTTCTGTCACTTGCAACCTGTGATATATCTCCTCTCTCTCCCTCAGGTGTCAGTGCAGACTCTCCCACTGCACCAGGCCAGAGATCAATGTTTGGTGTTTTTTTTCAGTTGTTCTTTACCTTATTTTTTGAGGCAGGGTCTCCAGAGTCTCCCACTGAACCTGGAGCTCATTGATTAAGCAAAGCTCGTCCATCAAGCTTCAGGAATCCCCATCTCCATTTCTCTGGCATTAGGATTACAGATGTACTACATGACATTCAGCTTTTGATGTGGGTACTGGGGATCTGAACTCAGATTCTTATATTTGCAACTTGCGAACTACTTTACTAGTGAGCCATCTCCCCTGCTGAAATCAGTTACCTTCATTACCTCTTCTTCCTCCTTCTCCTTGTCTTCCTCCTTGTCCTCCTCCTCCTCCCCCTCATCCTCCTCATCCCCCCTCCTCCTTGTTCTCCTCCTCCTCTTTGCCCTCCTCCTCTTCCCCCTCCCCCTCCTCCTCTTTATCCTCCTCCTCTTCTTCTTCCTCCTCCTCTTTGTCCTCCTCCTCTTTGTCCTCCTCCTCCTCCTCCTCCTCTTTCTCCTCCTCCTCATCTTCCTCCTCCTCCCTTCCTCTCTCACTTCTCATCACAGCTTCAGTCTCTGAGCTTCCAGAATGCCTTGCTTTCCAAGGCAGCTTAAGGGTAGACTTTCCTGGGACCTCCAAGTCTTTAGATTTTGCCTCTATCCAAAGCAATGCTCTGCCACCAAGCTGGGCGTCTCGGCTCCTCCAGCCTCTGAACTCTGGAGAACTCTGCAGAACTCTGTTCTGCAACATTCTGTAGCGGAAACATCTGGGCCCCCCAGCAGCCCCAGCGAGCATACTACTCAGACTGCTGTTAGTCATGGCAGCACGTCCAGGGTTTTATTGCAGTTATGAATTATGGATATGACCCGGACTGTGCAGTTCTCATTATTTTTTTCCTACTGCAATTAAGCCACAAATCATGCCTGAGAAATGGGAGGGTGACTGAATTAGTCAGGATTCGTTCATAATAGGCTGACCCTGGAAAAGCCATCCGAGAGGGGTCAGATGTTGGCCAGGCCCCAAGAGGCCGCCCAGGAGACAAATATGTCTCCTTGCCCAGGTTCTTAGCTAATAGGCTCAGTGCATCCAACAGGCTGTGCTGCCTGTCCACACTTAACCCACTCAGTACCTGTGTTCTGCCTCAGTGGACCAGGGAGAAACTCACCAAGCACAGGCGAGGACAGATGCTGATGGGCCAGGCGCTGCCAAACTGAAGATGAACTTGCTGATTCTGTGGGACTCGCTGTGAGTGGGTAGAGCTGATGACAGCATGTCCTGTTCCCAGATTCTGAGATTCAAGGGGCTATTTATTACATGAGACAATGTGGATTGTGTGCAGAGAATGAAAATGTTACCTGGAAAATCCAAGGAGAGAAAGAGAGAAAGAGAGAGAGAGAGAGAGAGAGAGAGAGAGAGAGAGAGAGAGAGAGAGAGAGAGAGAGAGAGAATAAAGTCATTACCTTTCAGTAAATATATTGTACAATAGTACAATACAATGTCCTATTCAGTACATATATATGACTCATCATAAGAATCTGTAGGAAATACAAAGCCTGTAGGGTTGAGTCCTATCTAAGGTTTCAGGCATCCACTGGGGATCTCGGAATTATGACCCCCTTACATAATGGGAGACCACTGTCATTTTTGAACTTAACTTTTAATTGAAATATAATGGACTTATAAAAAGAGTTCTCAGCATGGTTTCAGGCTGTACAATGGGCACCCAGGTCAAGGTTTGCTGCTATCGGAAGAAGTGAAGCACATTTAAAGGACCCCTGGAGGCCGTGGTCAGTCACGACTAGGCTGTACAGATATCTCCGCACTGCTAATGAAGAGGAGGTCCAGGCACAGACAAGCTGCTCTGTAGACTGGACACACCCGGAGCTGCTGCTCCTGAGCCACAAAGCACAGGGGTCAGGGGGAGTGTCTGTGTGGCCAGCAGTCTTGGAAAACACAGTTGTCACATGGTAAGTAACATCTCCTGGTGACTGTGGAATGGTTATCCCCATTACTCTTTCAGCCTTTTTTTCTTATTGTTACTCTGCATCTGGAAGCTCAGTGTCATGACAAAGATAAAGGTGGGTTGTCCTAGGGGTGTGATGTTAACCCTAAGGAAACCCCATCAGACTGCAAGCCCTGCCCCACCATGCTTATTGAAAGCCACTGGGCTTCAGGTCTAAACTTCTAGTTCTTGTTATACCCCTCACTGTACCGATCAGAATTCTAGGTTAAAAGCAGAAAGGCTCACTCTGTTTACCCTGAGGAAGACAGGGGAGCTTATATTTTTGGTAGTGAGCTGAGGCTTTAATGGCTGAGCCATCTCTCCAGCCTGAGGCAGGGGATTTTAAAAGGACATTAGCAGGCTGGGACTACAGCTCAGCCATAAAGCTGTAAACTTCCCTAGCATGGCAGGTTTACATCTGAAGGCCTGGATTCTGTTCCCAGCACCAAATAAACCAAGTATGGCAGCACGCACCAGTAACCTCAGTGCCAGAAGAGCAGAGGCAGAAAGGTCACAAGTTCAAGGTTAATAGAGAGTGTGTGGCCAGCCCTGTATACACGAGAACCTATCTCAGAAAACCAAAACAACAGAAATATTAGCCACACTCAGAATTTCGTGGGGTGCCAGGAGTATAGGCTTAGAGGATTCTGCCCTAATGGAGACCAGTGCCACTATCAAACAAACAAACAAACAAACAAAAAACAAAAACAAAAACAACAACAACAACAACAACAACAACAAAAACAAACCAGAGACAGCAAGTTAGTGCTGACATTGCTGGTCAGTGAGTCACTACTGGAGCCCCTGCTAACCAAGCAAGCTGGAGTTTGTAGGGTGAGTCTACAAATGGTCTTTACATCATCCTATGGTTATGTCTCATTGGAAGATTCAAAGTCATCCCATGGTGGCAACCTAGCTGCAAGGGAGTCTGGGGAGGAGTTGCTGGGGAAGCCCATGATCCTTTGAGGGGATTCTGTAATTCAGAAGGAGTGTGCGAAACTTCTGAGCATCACATGCCTGTGGTCCTATGAAGCTCTGGGTGGGTTTTGGCATCAATTTGCTGTCCTGGTTCCCTCATGTGGCTGTCTCTACCCTAGTTCCCTGGTCAGCTCTTGCCTGTCTTCCCTCCTCAAAGCTCTGTCCACTTCCTCTCTGGCTGCTCCTTTGTCTCCTAGGTCCCTATACAGGCACCTTCCCCAGCCCACGATAGTCGATGGCTCTGTCTGTTCCTGAGTCTACCCATCCCCCTAACTGGGTCACGGGGCAGACTGTACCTTTCCTACTTCAGGCTCTAGCCTGTGAACGATGAATTGGCACACAGTAGGTGCACTGCTCGGGTGTGTGAAGAGTGAATAACCAAGTGCACATCTCCAGAGACTCCCACTGCCCCGAGCTGGATCTGAGGCCCAAGACCTGTCAGGTAGCTCTCAATAGCTATACTGATTCCTCCCCACACCCCCCAAAGAAAAGAGCATACAAGGTCATTAACCCAGGACAGCGCACAGGGCCAACAGCAAAGGAGAAAGACCCAGCAAGAAGCAGGGGCTGGCTCTCTAGTCCCATGGAAGATGACTCGGTTTTCGTGCTAAGCACATTTTCCTACCAAAGGGTGTGGGAGAATGTGGCAGGCTGGACTCATTTGTCTCCTCTGAGGGGAAGGCGTGCTGTTGGCACGGGCTCTGTGAGAGGCATGCAGTGGATAATTAGAGGCGAAGCTTTGGATGTTTTTATAATGAGTCCGGGCACTTTCCACTCAACTGACATTCCACTGCTCAAATCAACGTCATCCTCATGTCTAATGGCAAATGACAGTGTTTATATAAAAGAGAGGAACAAGAGGAGGCATATGGCCCCCACTCGTCCGGCCTGTCTTCCTTCTGAGCTACGACTCCACTTCTTGTCTCTGCTGTCAAGTTGGTTCATGGTGGGTGAGAATTTGGACCCCAAAGGCTAGTGACATCTGTATGAGGGGTCAAAGTCAGAGAATGGAGGCCAGCCTTGGGGAGGGGGTGTCAGTGTGTGTGTGTGTGTGTGTGTGTGTGTTACTTCCTACACACTCATTTCAACTTACAGCTCTCAATACAAAAGTACCCACAATTTAAAAGGCGGTGAATCCCTTCCATTCCTAGCCTCTATTTCCCCCTATGTACCCTGCAGCCCCTCAGTGGCAGGCCCATCTGACTAACAGCCTCCCACTCTCCTAGGGGTGGGACCTAAGCAATTTCGTCCCATATTTTTTTCTCCTTCATTTCTCCCCACTTCCTCCTTTCCTTCCTATTCTTCCTTGGCCTCAAACTTGAAAATCTTAAATCTTGGGACTCATCACATTAAGGAGACATTATCCAGGCCTACAATCCCAGACCCTTGGGAAGTTGAGGCAGGAGGATTGCCAGCCCAAGGTTCGCCTGGGTAACAGCATGGGTTCCATACTGGCATAGGGAACTCAGTGAGGTCTTGTCTCAAATGTGTGTGTGTGTGTGTGTGTGTGTGTGTGTGTGTGTGTATGTGCGTGTGTATGTGTGTATGTGTGTGTTTGTGTGTGTATGTGTGTGTATGTGTGTGTATGTTTGTGTGTATGTCTGTGTGTGTGTGTATGTGCATGTGTTTCATTCATGTGGGTTTGCAAATGCATACACCTGTGTGAGTGCACGCAGAGATCAGAGCGAGACGTCTGGAGTCCTCCCTCAAGCCTTATTGCCTTGAGACAGAATCTCTTACCGAGCCAGAAGTTCCCCTTTCTGGCTAGGCTGAGTAGCCAGTGAGCTCTTTGGGCATCTGCCGGTTTGCCCTGTTCCCTCAGTGCTGGAGCCACAGGCACATGTAGCTTTGTAGCTTCATCTAGATTTTTGGTAGGTACTGAATCATCCTCCTGAGAACATGAGGCCCAAGCCTGGAGGTCACAGATCTCATCTACTAAAGTCCCAGGTGTACAGGGTGGTACCCTGTGAAGTCTCCTGACTTCCAGGTTGATCCCACCTCCAGCATTTCTTGCTGTTCTTTGCTTTGTCCTCCCAACATCCTTCTGTCTCCGGAAGTACAGGTCATTCCTTCACAGGCTGGTTGGGCTCTAGTCACCTTGATCACCTGATCATCTGTCCCTCCTCCCAGCTGCCCACAGAACACTCACTGAGTCTGACCCTCTGCCTGCCCACATTCCCCTCCCATGGTCCTTGCTATAGTCTCCCCACAGGATTCATGCTGCAAACCCAAACAAAGCAGAGACACTGTATGCTGTGTGCTGTGTGCTCAGCGTAGCATGGCCAGCTCCCAGGTCAGCCTGATGTACACTCCATCAATAGATACAGAGGGAAAAAGGAAGCCACTTCAAGACCCAGGAGTTCCCAGCCTTGATGGGCCATTGGCTTTAGTGTCCAATCGATCCTTCTCATCTGTGTTTCTGGTATTCTGGCAGAGGTGGTGGCCTCAGTGTCGGGTGTTCCTCTAGCTTGTGACAGATTTCTCTCCAGACCCATCACATGTGTGAACCTTTAACACGTGCTTTGAGACTTTTCTTATGTTTCTGCCGAGTTGCAGTCAGACTGTCCCGAGTGGATGGTGCAGTCTCCTCTTACTTATTTGCTGTCTGCAGTAATATGATCATAAGGATGGCTGCTTTTCTCTTCAGGCCCCAGATCTGCATCTCCAGTGCTGGACGTATTAGAAAACTAGAAATAAACAAGCGAATACTGGAACACCCAGAAGAAACACCAGCTAATACCTGCTTCCCACTTCCTATTTTTCTTTAGTTCCCTTTTGACCCCACGGAGGGGGAGGATCCCAGATGTTTACAGTTATCAATAGCAGGAAGAAGAGAATTTCTTTTAGAAGTCCAGTTTCACCTGGAGAGGTGTGTCCAGCGGTTATGAGCATTTGCTGCTCCTGCAGAGGACCTGCAGCACCAACATGACAGTTCAAAATTGTCCTTAAGTCCAGTTCCAAGGGGAATCCATCTTCCCTGGCTTCTGGTCATCAGATACAGGCATATATGCAGGCAGAACACCTGTACATACAGAATAACATAAATCTCTCAAAAATTCCTTATGACTAGGTATTGGTGGTGCATGCCTTTAATTCCAGCACCCAGGAGGCAGAGGCAGGTGAATCTCTGAGTTTGAGGCCAGTCTAGTCTACAGAGAGAGTTTTAGGACAGCTAGAGCTACATATAGAAACTCTGCCTCAAAAACAAAGAAAAAGCCAAACAAAGAAACAAACAAACACCCACCTACCCACCCACCCAACCAACCCCTCTCCCCAAACTCAAACCCAAACCAACAACCCCCTGCCAAAACAACAAAAAACAAAAACAAACCTCCAAATTTTATACTTCCCATCATAGTGGATAGTATAAGGTAAAGACCCACTGATTTCCTTCAAACACAGAGGATGGGCTCTGCAAGAACAGATTCCTTTTGAAGTTCCAAACATCTTCTGGCATCAGAAGCTGAGAAGGAAGCTCAGGAATTCAAACCAATGTCAATGTCTGACAGTGTCCAATTTTAGAATTTTGGCCATGAGATTTCCCTGCTTGTCCAGCAGATGGCGCCCTCCTGAGAGTAGAAGTGTCTGGATCCTGCCAGGGTCGTAGGGTAGGATTACTAGGTTGTTTGTGCATCAGCCATGGTATAGAGACTGAAGCGCCCTCTTAGGTGGGTTGAATGAGAAATGCTCAGGCATTTGAAGGTGCTGTTTAGGGAGGTTTAGACAGTGTAGCTTTGCTGGAGGAAGTGTGCCCTGGGACCAACTTTTAAGAGTTGGCTTTCTCTGTTTCTGGCTTGTGTTTGTCATGTGAGCTCTTAGCTTCACTCCTGCTGCCATGCCAGCCACTCTCTGCCACGCCTCCATGCTCCTCTGCAACTGTAAGCCCAAGTGACTCTAAATTTCTTTTATCTATCCATACAATTTTATATTTTCTTCCTGTGGACTTTCCATTATCTTTTTAGAAATCTTTAGAGTTTGTGTGTGTGTGTGTGTGTGTGTGTGTGTGTGTGTAATATACATTGATATATTTGTGCTTGCATGTGTGGGGAAATACATATGTATGTGTACACATGAACATATATGGAGGCCAGATTACACACGTGTGGGAATACATATGTATGTGTGCACATGAACACACGGAGGCCAGATTATACACATATGAGAATATGTATGTATAGACACAGATGAACACATGGAGGCTAGCTCACATGTGTAGGAATGCATATGTGTGGGTCCACGTGAAGATATGGAGGCCAGCTCATACACATGTGGAAATACACATGTGCAGATACACATGAACACATGGAGGCTATCTCACACATGTGTGGGAATAGATATGTGTGGGTGCACATGAACACATTGAGACTAGCTCATAACACGTGTGGGAATACATGTGTGTGGGTGCACATAAAGATATAGAGGCTATCTCACACATGTGGGAATACATGTGTGGGTGCACATGAACACATGGAGGCTATCTCATACACATGTGGGAATACATGTATGGGTGCACATGAACACATGGGGGCCAGACGTTGATGTCAGGTATTTTCGTCCACCTTTCTCTATTCTGTTGAGACAAAATCTATTGCAGGCCCCAGACCTTGCTGATTCTGGCTAGGCTAGCTGGCCAGCTTGCCTGTGTGAACCCCATCTCTGTCCCCTAAGCTCTGGGGTTCCAGGTAGGTGGCCACACCTCTCCAGCTCTCTCCCAGGTCCCCGTGCTCCATGGTAAGTGCTTTACTCACTGAGCCATGTCTTCATTCCCTTAAGGTTTTAAAATCCTTGTTAAGAGTGGACCCACACACCCAGCCTCCCACATCTTACCTGTTCTTGTTAAAAGAAAGAGAATCTATTGACTTTTGCATATTTAGCATGCGTCTGGCATGTTTTACTGAGCTCTCATTAAAAAAAAAACAAACAGTTTTTAGATTGTTCCTTTGGGCTTTCTTGATATATCATTCTGCCTAAAAGTAATACGATTTCATCATATCCTCAGAAAATATCATCTTTCTCTTTGCTTTATTCAGAAACAATCAGGACAAGAATTCCAGTACAGTGTGGGCCAGCACACACCATCCCTGCCACCCAGTTCTGGTCCCAGTGAAATGCCAATATCCATGGTTCTTACCATGAATGTGACATTAAACTTAATGTTTTGCTGCTTTTAAAGATTTATTTATTTTTATGTGTATGAGTACATTGTAGCTGTACAGATGGCTATCATGTGGTTGCTGGGAATTGAGCTCAGGACTGCTCCCTTGTTTCGGCCCCACTCACTTCAGCATAATTCACTGTAGCTGTCTTCAGACACACCAGAAGAGGGCATCAGATCTCATTACGGGTGTTTGTGAGCCACCATGTAGTTGCTGGGAATTGAACTCAGGACCTTCGAAAGAGCAGTCAGTGCTCTTACCCGCTGAGCCATCTCGCCAGCCCTATTTTGCTGCTTTTGATTTTGATATTTTTATCTTCTAGAAAATTGAACTGAGAATGAATATCAACCCTCACGAGGTATCCTTGTGGTATCTGTGGAGACGAGTTTTAGCCTATTGACAGGTGAGTTATTAAACATCCTGCCTTCCAAGTTTCCCTGCTTAGGACTGTAGAATGTCTGTCAAAACCAAATTGGATACTTTGGTGTGTTAATACATCCTATGCTTTCAGATTTGTATTTCACACAATTGAGGTGTATGTACATGCATGTGTGCATGCATGTGCACATTTCTATGTGTGCATGTATGTATGTATGTGGGTATGTGTGCATGTATGTGTATATGTCTGTGCCCATGCATGTGTGCATATGTGTCCTAAGGTCTCTGTGCAGATCCTAACATTTGCCGGTGAGCTCTGAGGCTCAGTGAGAAGACCTAAGTGGAAGCCCACGCACTCTCGGCTTGAACACCTAGAAGCTGTGAACCCAGTGAACATATCTCTAAATAGGACCGACTGTATCCTTCCTTCAGCTACCTAGCCAATGGCAAAACAAATCGCCTATAGAAGTGTGGTTCTGAGATAGTACCAGGAAAATATTCAAGGAAAAATGGCATTGAGCCAGTGCAGGGTTGACACCTGCCTGGTCTGATGTTGGGTCCATGACATGATCTGATGATGGGTTGATGACAGGATCTGATGATGGGTACAGGACATGATCTGCTGATGGGTACAGGGCATGATCTGCTGATGGGTACAGGGCATGATCTGCTGATGAGTACAGAACATGATCTGCTGATGGGTACAGGGCATGATCTGATGTTGGGTATAGGATGCGATCTGCTGATGGGTCCATGACATGATCTGCTGATGGGTCCATGACAGGATCTGATGATGGGTACAGAACATGATCTGATAATGGGTGCATGTCATGATCTGCTGATGGGTACAGAATATGATCTGATGATGGGTCCATGACATGACAGAAGAATAGAACATTCTTGAATCATTTATTTTGAAAAAGGACAGTTTTTTTTCTTCTTTCATTTCTGTGGAATCTAACAAAATTTCTGCAACTGAAGTTATCCCACATTTCTATTGATAGTAGTGAGCTGTTTCGTCTCTCTTCTCTCTGTCTATCCACCTTCTCCCATGTGTTGCTATCTAGGCTCTACTTCCCCTCCAGTGGATACTCTGCGTCTCTACCCAGAAGAATCCAAGTTCATTGTTTTCTTGGAGAAGCTGAGGCAAGATGATCCTATAAGGCGACCATCTTTTCTCTCCCTGGAAAAGCAAATGTAAAGATTTGGGGTAATTGGGCACTTCCAGGCATGAGTCTGAGCTGAAGGCAACCTCGTTGTGACAGTTTTGGAGGCTCCTGAGTTAGTCTGGATGCATGAGTCCAGCAAAAAGGACGGGGCCTTCTCAGAGTTTGGGTAAGTAAGAGCTCTTGGCTGGGACAGGTGATAAGGCACACCCTCGGGGACAGAGAGAACAGAATGACAAGGTTAAATGGAGAGCATTCACTTTGGAAGTTTTTGACCTGTAGGCAATTGGGGAAGAGAGTGAGGAGCCTGATTCAGAGGGAGGAGATGGCCAGCTGGCCTCATTCCAGAGCTCCAGGAAGGATGAGTGATTCAAATCTCAGGGTATCATCTGTGTACAGGCAGATACAGAGTGCAACAGAGCTCGCCCAGGGAGGCAGAAATCTTGGGATTCTGCACATTGTGGATTCAGCACTGACTCTTCCTGATTCTAACGTACCTTCTTCACACACATGGTTCTTCTAGAATGGCCAGTGCAGGGTGGGGAGATTGGGGTGGGAGTGGGGTAGGGTTGAGGCAGGCCTCTGTCTCTACTCCCAAGGCAGCATCTCAGGTCCCAGATGGGACACCGTCAAGTTTCTCATAGGGTTTGTCACCATGCATTAATGACTTCCAAGAGCAGAAAGGTTCTCCCTGGGGCAAAGGCTATTGCTCACTTTCTTCCTTAAGAAGGTAGCTGAGAGTACGACCTTCATGGCAGGCCCCCACTGAGGCTAAGAGGGTGGGAAGTATCTTTGCTCTCTGGAGCAAATCAACAGCTTTAGTCAGAAAACAAACAAGGTAAGCACTCTTCAAAGAAATAGAATCTTCAGTTTTTGTAAAGAAGTTTCTTCTGTTTCAGAAATACATAAAATCCATTGTTGCAGGATTGATGACCCTTCTGAGTGTGAAGTTCAGCTGTGGATTACGTAATGGTTTTCAATCCTTGGGAACACAAAGACATTTGATTTCATTGTTTAATTTGCAGCGTCTGTGGCCTTTTGCCAGCACCAGTTACATTCCCAGAGTTTTAGTTCTCCTTGTGACTTAAAATTGTGAAGGTTTTGTTTGGTTTTGTTTTTTTTTGTCTTCTGAGACAGCATCTTATATAGGGCTGGCTAGCCTTGAACTCACTATGTAGCTGAGAATCACCTTGAACCCTATCTTCTGCCTCCACCTTTAAGTTCTGGGTTTAGATTTTTATTTTGTTGAGACAGAACCTCCTCAAGGAACTGTGGTGAGCCTGAAGTAATTATGTAGGCCAGACTGGCTTGCAACTTGGAGGTAATCCCCTGTCCCTGCTTCCCAAATGCTGGGATGACAGGCATGCACTACTGTACCCAGCTTAAACATTGTGTTTGAACAAGTCCAAATCTTTCTTTGTAGTAGAGCAGGATACTCAGCATCCTACTCTGGCTTCCGGAGCTCACAGGCGTGTGCTTGCTTCTCTCTTTTTCTTTTGTTTCTGATTTCAAGGGATGCTGCAATGGTTATCTGTTGGGAACCATGAGAGCCCTGAGATGAACATCCTGCCCCAGCTAAGTGAGAACCCTGAGATTAATATCCTGCCTGACAATCACAAGGATCCAGCTTGGCCCTGAGAAAAGAACATTCACGGATATCTGCTCCCCACCTGCTACCCCGGAGCTCAACCCCAGAAGATTTTGTAACTTTCCATCTCTCTCCTTCCTCTCCCCCCCCCAAGATTTTTGCTTTAAATATGCTCTGCTCCACTAAGTAAACGGCTCTTGACAAGCAATGCTTCCTTGAGTCCTGTCGTCTCTCTCGCCCATTCTTTATTCACAGGTTGAGACCCTCCTCGTTCCCCCGAATAACTTGTCCTGCAGGCCAGGTCAGGTGGTGCCCAACATGGGGCTTGAGGCACGGGTCACCCCCAGGACAGATTAAGGATCGCGATCGTCTGGATTTCATGACAGTTCCCAA
>NW_022196912.1:118154295-118154501 GCF_008632895.1 Mastomys coucha | reverse complement strand
GCCCTGCCACCTCCTCTTTGTCCCCTCTTTATCCCTCTTTACCGCCCGCCTATGAAGATCCTGCCTCCTCCATGGAGTGAGGCTGCTCTCCCTTTTGTGCTCCTGTCATTCCCCTCCACCCCCAAGGTACTATGCCTAGTAAGACCCTTGCCTCTTTGTCTCTGCGGTCGCCACATCCCCCTCCGGTGCCCTTACAACCATCGCCC
>NW_022196912.1:118152088-118154155 GCF_008632895.1 Mastomys coucha | reverse complement strand
AGTACCATTCTGAAGATTGGCCGCCCCTTCTCCAGACATCTCCGCCCTCACCCCTTGCACTCCCCCTACACCTCCCCTCGCATCGCCCTTCTTATGCTCCCTGTCAGTTCTCAGGCTGTTTTTGTAGGACTAAGGCTCAGCTTCAACATCAAATTTCTGATGCTGCGGAGATTGTCCGAAACGACTTTCACATTTGACCATGCGCTTTTCTGCTCCAGTGACTTCCTCCCCTAACCCCGCCCTTACATTTCCCATTACCCGTTCCCAGACAGCCAGCGACCATCAGGCTGGACCCCTCTACAGCTGATCGAGGGCAGGCAGACCCTCCCCCTGCTGATAATCACCCATCTTCTTCCTGCGCTCCCTCTGTTCATTCTGATCGCTCTGATCAGGGAGATGGTGAGGGACTGTCTGATGCCAGTAGTGACTCCAACGGAGGGGAGGAGGCGGCACCTCCCACCATTTTTCATAGACTTAAATTTAAAAAGCTTGAAAAGCTGAACGTCACAGTCCGTAATTATGGCCCCAACGCCCCCTTTACCCTCTCACTCCTTGAAGACCTTGCTGAAGGTGGACACCTGACTCCAAATGAGTGGATTACGACTGTTCAGTCAGTCCTCACTCGTGGTCAATTTCTTGTCTGGCATGCCGATTGGGCTGACCGGTGCCGTGATGTCATCAGAAAAAATTACCAACAAGGCCACCGCACTGCTCATAGATGGTCCCTTAGTAAACCTTTGGGCCAGGGGAGATATGCCACTGATGAAAAACAGCGTGCTTTTTCTCTTAGCCTTTTGTCCCATTCCAGCTCTGCAGCCCTCGCTGCTTGGAGAAGCATTCCCTCCCCAGGGACCATTCTTTCACCTATGACAAAAATTTTACAGGGACCCCAAGAACCCTTCAGTGACTTCGTGGCCCATCTTTTGGAGGTGGCCGAACGCTCCCTTGGCCTCAGTCAGGCCGATAATAAGTTACTTTCACAATTGGCCTATGAAAATGCCAATACAGCCTGCAAAACGGCCTTGAGGGGCAGATATAAAGGGAAAGACCTTGATGAAATGATTCAGATGTGCCGGGAGGTAGACCCCATTACTGACAAGTTTACCAAGGCCATTATGGCCGTTGGCATCGCTTCTGTCTCCGGGAACTCTTCATGTTTCCACTGTTGCCAGCCCGGTCATTTTGCCCGCAACTGCCCTAATGGGCCTCCTTGAGGCCCACCACTTCCACCGGCTACTAATAGTGACACCGGAGGGATACTCCTAATATCGCCCCCCTCCTAACACTGTTTGTCCACACTGCCGCAGAGGTCTCCATTGGGCCAACACCTGCCACTCAAAGACAGATATTATGGGCAATTCACTTCCCCCGCATCAGGGAACCTCCCTTGGGGGCCAGTCCCGGGCCCCTCATCCTATAATGTTTCAGCCTGCATCGGGACTGAATCGACAGGCACCCCTTTCCAGTCAGACTGCACTCCCCCCGCCATTGATTCCCCTTCCCTCGTCCAGCCCCCCTCCTGTACAAACAGCTTCCTCCCCCACAGGACTGGACCTCTGTGCCACCACCTCAACAATATTGAGGCCTGAAGACGGGGTCGTGTCTCTAACCACCTCTCTCCTCAGTTCCCCCCTTCCCCACTCTTTCCTCCTCATCTTAGGACGCGTGTCCTCCACCCTCATAGGCCTACTGACATACCCTGTCATTCTCAGACCTCCCTTCCCATCTTTAATATATCTTTTTGTCTCTGCCACCCAGGGTCCTTTGTCCATTTCCCCCGGTCAGGTTCTCGCCTGAGCCCTTTCCTTATCTTTCTTAAGCTCTTCTAAAGAGGCCCAGACCCTCCCTTCGGCCCACCCTCCTGAGCTGTCCGTTTTTTGGGTCCAACAACTGACGGCTGACAGGCCTTTTTGAAGGTATCCTTGATTCCGGGGCTGATTCTACTGTCCTGTCCCAGACTTTCTGGCCCTCTACATGGCCATGCCAACTGTCCTTGACCCACCTTCAGGGCACTGGGGTCTCTACTAATACCCTTCAGAGCTCCAACATCTTATGGTGGGAAGACCC
>NW_022196912.1:118150688-118150920 GCF_008632895.1 Mastomys coucha | reverse complement strand
CTCTTTTATCCGCTCTCAAAAGGTTAAAATACGACAAGACGCCCTCCATACATTAAATGATTTCCAAAAGCTACTTGGAGATATCAATTGGTTGTGCCTCTATCTTAAGCTCACGACCAGAGACCTCAAGCCCCTTTTTGATATTCTTCGGGGTGACTTGGACACCTCTTCTCCAAGGAAGCTCTCTCAGGAGGCCGTGGTGGCCTTACATAAGGTGGACGTTGCTATCTCT
>NW_022196912.1:118146453-118146811 GCF_008632895.1 Mastomys coucha | reverse complement strand
TCGTCTAACTACCTTTGTTAAGAATCAGGTTGACTCTGCTACCAAACTGGTGCAGGTCCACTATCATCGCCTTGATACTGAAGAGCCACCACAGGCTCCCATCTCTGTGGCCCTGTGTGCCCCAGACTCCTCGCCCTTCGGCCAGCCTCTCAACTTTCAGGCCTTACAGGAGGGCCGCTGGAAAGACAGGTTTTGCCTTGGGTCTCGCTAGGTAAGGTCCATCTCATCTCCCCCTCTATTCAAAAAAGCCTAAGGCCATCAGCCCTGACCCACCCTGGCTCTGTCCCCATGACAAGGGACCTGGTAAGTCAGAGACGGAGCTGGCATTAAGTCTCGACCACCTAAGACAGGGCAGCCC
>NW_022196912.1:118125946-118146114 GCF_008632895.1 Mastomys coucha | reverse complement strand
AAGTAAACGGCTCTTGACAAGCAATGCTTCCTTGAGTCCTGTCATCTCTCTTGCCCATTCTTTATTCATAGGTTGTGATCCTCCTTGTTCCCCCAAATAACTTGACCTCCAGGCCAGGTCAATTATCTTCCTATCTTACCTGTAAAGTATACCCAGGATAAGTCCCAAGACAGAACTAGAGCAGTTGATGTCCTTATGAAGCCTGCGACCTCTCTGGACACAGGTTTCTGTTCTGGCTTACAGTACCAGGTATGAATTCCCTCCCGTGGAGTGGGCCTTAAATTCTATCAGAAAGCAATTGGTTATACCCATAACAGTTTTGTTTCTGTTGCAATGATGTAGCATGCAAGGGGCCATAGCTGAGTCCAACTGCAGGTGCCAGTTCTCCCACAGTAGCTTTCAGAGCACCTACCAACGCTAGGAAAGCCTATCAGGGGGAAGAGCGCTTCCAGTTCAGCCTCAGCTTGGCTCTGTATGAACCATCCCACACCATGCAGTATCTTTAGAAATAGACACGCCATCTAGTTCTGGCGTGCAATCAACAGCATTAGCAATACTTTTTATGGTTTGTCAGGCTGTAGGGGCCTCTCTGGACAACAGCCCACTCCTGCCACTAGGCGGTTTATTAAACAAGCTTGTGGTTTCTGGGAGAGCCCTTTGCCCGTTCACCTGGGGAGCCTCTGTTCAATCCTTAATGGCTGCCTTTACTGGTCTCTCAGGTACTTTTTAAGTCTGTAAGACACTCAGGTTAGCATTATATAAAGAGAACGCTTTAGAGACAGTGGGCAGGATCTCTGAAAACCCACCATCATCCCTTCCATATAATTACCAATTGGTTTTAGAAGGCTAAGGGGAGTGGCTAAAGGGAATGACTAAGTAGGGTTGCTAAGGGGGAGTGGCTAAGGGGAATGACTAAGCAGGGTGGCTAAGGGGGAGTGGCTAAGGGGAGTGCTTAGGGGGATCCTAAAACAGAAATGGTAACAAGCACCAACGCAACATGAAAGAAGCCCACCATTTGCACCGATTGCTTTTCAAAATATTAATGTTGGGTGCAGCAACATGGTAGCAGGTGGGGTGTGGGGTGCAGGGTGCGGGCTGCGGGATGTGTGTGTGAGGGCCACCCCAGTACCCAATCTAACTCTCCATGGATCACTGAATCAACTCCATGAGTCATCTGACCTCCATGCTGGCATGATCCTCTTGTGGAGCCACTGTTCATCTCCTGACTGTTGATGGTCTCAGCAGTGCTGGCTTGTACTGCTTGGCTTGGAGCAAGCTCAGGGGCTGCACTATAGTCAGATGTATCTGCCCCTGGAGCCAGATCCTTGTTTTTTTTATAGGCTCCAGGCCAGCACTGTGGTCCATGCCTTTCTATCAGCTACATCTGGTGGTTGAAAGATCCCTGAGCTTGGCAAACAGTCTCTATCCCCTGTGCACTGTCTTCCAGGGAGACCTGTATAGCCTGCACTCCCAGGGGATGATTGCCCACCCTGGTCAGACTTAATCTTTCTGCCTGTCTTCTTTTACCATGCGGGTCTTCTGTGAACTGCCACGCAGTCTTTACGGCCTTCTAGAAGCTCACTGCACAGAATCTGGGTTTCTGTAAGTGTCCTCCCCTAGGTACTCTGGCTCTCCATGAAAACTGTGGAGTTTGCCTTCAAGTGGCCCAAGGGAGGCCCACTTGTCTCCATTGCTCCTTCTCCCATTCCCTCCTTATTGCTTCTTCACTTTATGAACATGGTTTACACATCTGCTTGTCATTCAGATCCACCAAAGCCTCTTATAACTCATATAGACATATCCTATCACGAAGCTCTACAGCTCTGCCAAGATCCCTGCTGAACCAACCTCCTTCTGAACTCTCCGGTGACCATAGTTCTGTCTCACTCAGAAAACAGGGTCCAGACTCTCCTCTCTGTGCCTGTCCTCCCTCTGTCTTCTTCCAGTCTCTGATGTGTGTGGGGACCTCAGCTGGTGGGAACTAAGTATCCACAACGACTTGTATGATCTAGTCCACCCAGAGACCAATCTCCTGCACATTGCCTTGGGTTTCATAGTGTTTGTCTCAGGGAGGGATGGGGAGTCTCACTCCTCAGTTTCTCTACTTCTACAGCACTTAGATTGATTGATCCTATTTGCCTCTGTGCCCCATCGCCCCACAGTCCACTTTGTGGCATGCCTTTCATTGTTTACTGTCTCTTAGGCTGGCAAGATGGCTCAGTGGGTAAAGGTACTTTCCTCCAAGCCTGATGATCTGAGTTCAGTCCCCAGAACCCACAAAGTGAAGGGAGAGAACTGACTCCTGCAAGCTGCTCTCTCTCTCTCTCTCTCTCTCTCTCTTTCTCTCTCTCTCTCAAACACACAAACACACACACCTTGGTGTATGCACATGTGTACCCCTCCTCTGCTAAGTAAAATCATGTAAAACAAAATGTTAAAGTATTTCCAACTTCAAGCAGTTCAGGGTCTGAATATCTCATGACTGTCAGTTTCCCTTTCTGGGCCATTGCTGAGACCCTGTCTGCCGAGTCACGGATCTCCCCTTCCTGTCTATAAATGGTGGGCCCGAGGGGATGTCTTCTATCATGTCTACTGTACTCTCCTCCTCCTATGTCACTAGTTCTTCCCATAGAATCCAAATGTCTGGGTCCTGGGAATCTTTTTTTTTTTTAAATTTTTTTAAAAGATTTATTTATTTATTATATGTAAGTACACTGTTGCTATCTTCAGACACACCATAAGAGGGCGTCAGATCTCATTACAGGTGGTTGTGAGCCACCATGTGGTTGCTGAGATCCGAACTCAGGACCTTCGGAAAAGCAGTCAGTGCTCTTACCCGCTGAGCCATCTCACCAGCCCCCGGTCCTGGGAATCTTAAGCACAGACCTAACATGTGCTCTCTTGATGTCTCAGCTCAAGAAACAGCAAGCCAAGGCTGGAGAGATGGCTCCATGGCTAAGAACACCAACTGTTTTTCTAGAGGATCTAGGTTTGATTTCCAGCACCCACATGAGCCGCTTACAGCTGTCTGTAACTCTAGTTCCATGGGACCCAACACCCCCACACAGACACTCATGCAGGCAAAACACCATAAAAATGAAATAAAACAAAATAAACAAAGGAGTGACAGCAAGTCGACGCGTCCATCTCATTCTCTTTTCATTCAGAGGCTAAGGCAGAGGACACTAGTCTCATGTCCCTTTCCCATTGTAGTTCCTCCCATGAACAGGAAAGTTCCCTCCAAGCGCCATCCTGACCTCAGTCCTATGCATGTATAGCAGTGGCCATGCAACTGCAGGCATAGCTTGTTGACCATCTGCTTGCCAGAATGTTAACTCTCAGAGAGCTCAGCACATTCCCTAGACCTTTCACCACTTTCAAGATATCTCCATAGTCAACCAGTGGGCCCCACTCATTAAGCAAGCATACCACTCTGTACCATAAAAAGGAAGATGCCCACCATAGGATTCTCCCCACAGGTATTCGCATTCTTAGATGACTCAGCCTTGGTTGTGTGTCCTATCACATCCCAGATGATGTGGGGCATGAGTGGGAGCAGGTGGCCATATTGGGCTTTCCCCTGAACACTTCTCTCCCATATGGATCAAGGTTAGTTGCATGTCTCAGCACCCATGGCAAAGGCTGTGCTGTTAGTTTTCCCTAACACATCTGTGGTTCTGTTGGCCTCTATTCAGGAAATAACTGTGTTGTGTAACTTTTCCTGGGGAGATATGAGCAAATACTTTTTCAGTCTAGATTGGGCCATGATCATAGAGCAAAGGGACACTACCACTCAAGTCTAGTTTAGTGAACAAGTGAATGTATAGGAACATGGGTGAGGGTTTACTTTCAGCACATGGGTGACTCAAAGACAACTGCATTGCCAGAGAGTTTACCCCAATATAGGTGTTGAATCGTGAAAACAATATTTTTAGAGCTTCCTAAACAACATCTTGGCCAGTGGGAAAGTCTCACTCCAGGAGCTTCTACTATTTATGTAGGTAGCCTTATGAACCGTGTAAGTTTCAGGAACATTCTGAGTCTTGTGAGTTGTTTTCATCTTCATCTTTATTTTATCTTACATGATAAAATAAAGTTTGCAGACTTCAAATAGGAATCTTCAAAAGGTTTAGTCAGCTCCACAAGTAGATTGGGACATGGAGCCTCTTCTCCCTCTGCCAGTAACATAGGTGTCATCTCTTTTGAGGTAATGGGGACAAGAACATCCAGTATCTGCCATACAAAACATGGTCAACCCACCAGAGACTTTATACTACTGAGGTCTTGTGTGAAACACAAGTCCTCGGGCCCACAACAGAGATGCTGAGTCAAAATCCATCTTTGAGCAAGTTCTACAGGACATTTGTGAAGTACCAGTCACTTCATCTTGATGATTGATTTTCATCCCTCCTATCACCCATTCATCCAAGGATGTGCTCAGTGCATGTTTCTAGTGCATCCATTCTTATAATCCACCATGCCAGGTACAGCAGGGACCGTGAAGTGACCTTGCAATGACTCTCACAGAGCTCGTGATTTGATAGAGAAGATTCAATGTAACCCTCCTGGTTTGAGACCTGCCTCTGATAGCCACACCTCTCTGCCCATCTTCTGCTATTCGCCACGCCTCCAACCGGGTTCTAGTTACATTCGAAAGCTCCATCCCCACAGAGTAACAAGGAAGTAACTGATTGGACTATCACACGGATGTATTGTGGGGGGAGTGGTTTATGCCCCAGGTATTTTACCTGCTGAGGGAACAAAGGGGAGGCATTAAATTCAAGATGGCTGAACGGTAAACTCTGCTGTCTAATTTTTACCCTTCCATGTGGGTAGGTATTTCTGTGGCCACTCTCTCATATCTCTTTCTATCTATTTCTAACTCCTATTACCAGAAGGACCCTTTCTTTAATTAACGTTGGCGCAGGCGGCCAACAATTCAACATTAAAGGGATTTTTACCCAAGGGACTTGTTTCTGCATCTGGTGCAGGGGTGACAGATAACAGTACAGTGGAAAGCAACACACGTTAGCACAAGACCTTGAAGGGTGAGAGGAATTTGCATATTTAAAGAAGGGGGTAGACATTCTGGGCTGTTTGAAACAGTCTGAGCCAAGGGTGGGAAAGTAATGACCCTGGGCTTGTGGGATACCCATGGGATCAGTGCAGCAATTCAAGGGAAACAGGGGCCAGGGCATTCCTAGCTAGGCTGCACAGAGGGGTCAGGATGGCCCAAAGGGGCAAGCTGAGAATGCCAGCTTGGGGACTTGGACTTTTGTCTTGTAACTGACAGGAAGCTGTAAAGAAACTCAAGGAATAGATGCGTAAGAAAATGTGGTCCCTAGACGTGATGCAGTTTTGGCTGCTGTGTCCCACGTGTGCCAGTTGGTGGCAGAGAGGAGAGAGGTTCTGTCTATGCTCAGTGTTCTGACCTATGGACATCTGAATGATTAGTAGCCTAAGACTACCCCCTGGAAAAAAGTGAGCCTGAGATGATCGCCAGCCCCAACAGCTCCAGGGACCAGGAGCAAGCAGAGCACTAAGGAACCATGCCTAGGACTGATTCTCTGTGAAGCCTGTGCTGCCCCTGGGAGGAATGCCTGAAACTCTGTGTGGGGAGACAAGAATAAGACACTCAATAGTTGTCCTCTGATTTCCACATATGTGCTATGATAAGCACCTGTGCGCGCACGCACACACACACACACACACACACACACGAATTTTTTTTTTAAGAAAGTAAGAAAAAACTTGTTTTCTCTCTGGGCATGAGGACTTGCATCTATAATGCAGTTCTGGAGAGCAGAGCCAGGCAGATCTCCATCTTACCTAGGGGGCATCTCACGGCCCTGCCTCAAAGCGGCAAAACCAACAAGATCTATTTTTTCATCTGTGAGTTGGAAACTTATCCTGATGTGTTGTACTGCCTTATTAATGGTGACAGGGTGGAAGACAGCCAGGGCATGAATGACTGAGACCCACTGCTGCTGCACAAATTAGAAGACTCTCCAGCCCTAAGGGAGAAAACCAGAGGAAACCCACACCCGCCCCTGCCTTCTCCCAAATGGCCACTAGGGGGCATGCAAGGCTAGCTGTTCATTCCTAGCTAGGCAAGCCTGAAAACAGCCCACTTGCTTCATAGAAAGCTTTCATTGAGGACTCTGTGCTTAGTCCAATGGATGGCTGTGAGCCTCCACTTCTGTATTAGTCGGGCGCTGGCAGAGCCTCTCAGGAGCAGCTCCATAGGAGGAACAATATGAACTAACCAGTACCCCCAGAGCTCCCAGGGACTAAACCACTAACCAAAGAGTACACATGGTGGGACTCACAGCTCCAGCTGCATGTGTAGCGGAAGATTGCCAAGTCAGTCATCAGTGGGAGGAGAGGCCCTTGGTCCTGTGAAGGCTCTATGCCCCAGTGTAGGGGAATGCCAGGGCCAGGAAGCAGGAGAGGGTGGGTTGGTAAGCAGGGGGAGGTGGGAGGGAATAGTTTTCTTTTTTTTTCCAGAGGGGAAACCAGGAAAGGGGAGAACATTTGAAATGTAAATAAAGAAAATATCTAATAAAAAAAAGAAAGCTTTCCCCTCAGTGTCCTACCTCACATCTCTATTCAAGACCTTTCTCCTTTTCATGCACCCTTCCCAGACCTTCTGAAGCAAGGAGTTCAAGCTCTGTATCCCCAGGAATCCTGGGGTTGCCTACAGGGCTACTCAAAGCTAAGATCATAGCCCGCTCCTCCCCCACCCCCAAGTATTTACTTCTGTAAGGGACCAGAGATCTTCCAGTGCAAAGGTTTGGGTCAGAAACTTCCCCAGACCCTGAATCAGAGTCACCCAGGACAGGTTGGGGCCTGCCTTTCAAACAAGACCCCGCCCCTCGCAGGACATGCTAAAGGAGGGAAATTCTCTGTTTGCATACAAACTCAACAAGTGTCATTAAAATATGGTAGGTGACAAGTTCCCTGGCACCAGAGGCATTTCAAACAGGAGCATCGAGCACAAAAACACCATGTTTACCGAATTAATGCCCTTTTGCTGTCTGTCAGCACTGGAACCTCCGTTTATTGCAGGCAGTGAGACTTGGTGTGCAGGCAGAGAAAAGAACTGCTGGAGTTTCCTGGCTGAGGTTCTCTATCTAGTCTCGAAGCTCTCCTGGGTCTGCTCCTGTATGTATGTGGCGACATGTGTCTGGGACTTCCCCAGGTCTCGAGTGGGCTGAAGGTCCAGGCTAGTGAACCTGTGCTGGACCAGCAGATCACATACCCAGCCTGCAGCTCTCAGTCTTAGAACCATGGAGAGGTTGGGGCTCTCAGCCTCAGAACCATGGAGAGGTTGGGGCTCTCAGCCTCAGAACCATGGAGAGGTTGGAGCCCAGGTCATTGAGGAGCTGAGCTCTTCTGGCTGCTGGGATCTTCAGGGAAAACGTGTGGCCAAGCCAGGGAGATACTGGTCAGAAAGAAGAGAAAGTTTTCCTCTTGGGTAGGAAGAGCCAGCTTCCTATAGTGGCTGAAGGCAAAGTCTACATTGCTCACAGAGACTTTTGTGGCAAGGCAGAGCAGGCCTGAGAGAGCCACCACTGGGGCAAAAGTCCATGACATCAGAAACTCTGTGGTCAACCAGGGACAGAGTTGCCTGAGTCCTGGCTCTTGTCTCCACGCAGCTCAGTGACTGTTAAAAACATGTCCTCATTCACACCAGCAGAGGGGGTTTTAAAACTATGATAAAGGTTACATATCAACCCAACGACGGAGAGGACCAGTCAGTGGAACTTGACACTCAGATGCAGAAAAGTGAGTGTGTACTTAAGGAAGAGGATAAACCTTAGCCACTGCATCCCTGGTCCTTCCTCAGCTGGCTTGGGACCAGGGATGGAGTAAAAGTGACCTGGCTGAGTAAGCTCAGAGATAAGTCTGTGAGCCACATGTCCTTCCCCACCATCTTGCTATCATTTTATTTGCCGCATGTATGATGTGATATGTGCATATGATGTAATATATATACAAGTACGTTGCATGATATATACATATATACAGTTGTTGCCTCTCATATGTATGACGTTTCTCTCTTTACCTCTTTACCCCACTGGAAGATGTTGAAGTAAATGCTACACATTTCCTTGTTTTCTAGGAAATTTTCAAAGCTGCTCGATGATGGTGTGTGCCTTTAATCCCAGGTCTTGAGAGGCAGAGAAAGATGAATCTCCTTAAAGCCAGCCTGGTCTACACAGTGAGTTTCAAGACAGCCAGAGCTATGTAGAGAAACCATGTATCAAACAAAACAAAACAGAACAAAACAACAACAAAGCAACAACAACAACAACAACAACAAAAAAACTCCAAAAAACCCAACAACAATAAACAACAACAACAAAAACCAACAACAACAAAAAATAATTTTTTCCTCCTCTCCCCCATATAGACTAGGGTAAAAAAAAAAGCAGACATTTACTTCTGGGAGCTCACAGTGTGGCACAGTTGTCAGATGAAGGGAGCTGGGTGGGTTAGGTGTCTATGCACAGCCCTTTCCTTGAACAACAAAATCCATTATACTGTCAGTGACAGAAATGCCTAAATGTTGACGCTGAGCAACAGTAAAACTGTCACTAATTATGCCCACAGTCCTCATAAGATGGATTTTCCTTTTGGGGAGAACACTGGAATTTGAACTCAGAGCTTGATGCAGTCAGAAAACGCCCTACCACTGAGTTAATCTTGAGCAGGTATGTAATGTGTGTATGTGTGTTTTTGAATGTGTGTGTGTGCTTCCGTGTTCACAGTCTGCTTCTTGCATTTTTGTTTTGACACAGCTCCTCACTAGGTTGTCCTGACTGACCTTAAACTCACTATCAGGTATTTCTTCTTTTACTCCAGAAGGTGGAATGTTTCAAAAGATACTAAGATGCACTTCTATTTCTCCTCACTGTGAAAAGGCAAAGCCAGGGACCTGGCAAGGAGGGACTGCAGCTGGCCAAGTCCTCTTCAGCAGGCCTCAAGTGACAAGGAGCTCTGCTCCCCCTCCCATAGACTTTGGTGGAGCCTGGTGTTCTCCCACTCCATACTTCACAAAAGCTCCCCCTGCAGCTGTGCCGTTCCTCTGTTGCCCAGCTCTTTCACATCCTCAAAGCTCAGAGAACCTCCCTCAGGTCTCAAACTTCACTCTTGCCTGGGCCTTACCTATCTACCTACCTATCCACCTACGACATGATTTTCCAGTGTTTAGCTTCAAACTACTTCAGTCGCTTCTGAAGAGATTCCATTGCATACCTATTGATGAGTCACCCCACCCTTCTCTCCCCATAGTTCCTGACAACCATCAGAACACCCTTTATATTCATGAATTTCCCTGTTCTGGATCTCACATGACTATGGGTCACATGACACAGGCCCTACTGTGTCTGGCTTCTTTCCATTTGAGCATGCTGGCAGGCTCACACACAGGGCAGCAGGAAATGGCACCTCTCTCATTTGTCTAATGTAGTAATAGTGCGTGGCCTGAGCAAGCTCTGCTCATCCATTCATCTGCTGGGAGACGCTTGAGTCACAGTCCTTTGCTGACTATGAAGAAGCTTGGTGGACACTGGCTGCAGTGCCTGCCATGTCCTTGTTTCCTGTTCCTCTGAGTACCTGCCTACAGCATGATTGCTGCATCAGACTTTCCAAACACTCTGCATCATTCTCCATTCCTACTGCTGCACAGGAAGGCTTGGAATTCTAGTCCTGCATGGCTGGGCCAACCACACATCACCTGGAGGGACATGGGTTGTAGAGGATTCATCACCAAGCAATTCGCTGGCCAAGAGATGAGGAACCCTCTGCCCCCAGCGAATGAGGAGAAGCAAACCCTAATATCTAGGTTCTAGACTCCCATGAGAAGTGGACTCAGACTTTGAACACAAATTCCAGACCCAGCTCACAGGCAGGATTAGAACTTGAAATCCCACCAGTCCTCACTCTGAAAATCTCTGACCTGAGAAACTCCACCCCTCAGAAATCCTATATAAGCACTGCCCCTTTGTCTAATTCCTTGCTGTCTGCTCCCAGGAGCAGAGGGCAGCAACTATCCTTAAATTTGTCCCACCACAGCCTGGACTCTCCAGTAAATCTCTTTCATGAGATTCCTGCCTGATATGACTCTCCATTAGAAGAAGCCAAGAAGAAAAGAAGCAATGAAGAGAAGGGAAGAGAGGGAGCGGGGCTGAGGCCCCTGCGCTCCTCAGCTCAGGAAGGGATACTCTCCCCTGCTGAGGAGGCTTCCGCTCAGAGCTCTGTGGTTCCTAGGCTCCCATGTCTCAGGATGCCCTTCCCATGGACACTGTCCCAACTCGGAATGGTGTGATTCCTGGGCATCTGAGTCCCAAGACTCAGAAACTCCTCTGAGCAGAAATACTTACCCCTCTGACCTTAGAACAGAGCTCCCATCCTGGCCCCAGGCCCTTTTGGATGCCCTCTTTAAAGCATCCAGAGTCTTGTTTTATCATCCACCTATTCACTAAAGCTGCGATGCCTCAGGGACAGACTCTCGGCTTGTTGAAGGTTGTCTTGGTGGCATTAGGAAACTTGGACTATCATAGTGTCTAGCTGTGTGTCATGGGGGAAACGACTAAGCTCCTCTGTGCCTCAGTTCCCTCATCCGTAAAGGGACTCATAATAGCACGTAGGTCAGAGGGCCATCACAAGAGTCACAGAGAATGAGTGACAATCTCTATGTCTCTGTCGTCATTAGAGGTCACCCCCCTCTCCCCCGCCATCAGGAGCTGAGAGAACACTGTTACATTCGATGCAGTTATACATTTATTGATCCTTTGCTCCTACCTCTTTATTCTGGTTGGTGGTGTTCATCTTTTGTGGGAGGTTGGTCTGCTAGAAACTAAAAGAAAGGCTACTTTGCTCAAAGTAGAAGTGCCAGGGGGAGAGGAGCTGGTCTGACCAACAGGCTCCAGGCAGCTGTAGAAGTGAGGGCTCGAACTCTGTGCTAGATGTGGACGAGGTGAGGAGATCCTGCAAGGGACAGTGCCTGGAGGCAAAGCCTAGAGAATGGAAAGAGTGAGGCAGACTGGGCACCAAGTGGTCCCAGGTGCTGCCGATAGACACAGGGCAGCAAGTTTTCCTCTTGGTCCATATGGGTTGGCCTGTAAGCTTGCACAGTCCCATCAAGACAGCAAAGCTGAAAGGAGACATAACCAGAGCCTAAATTGGGACTGAGCCTACTTGATGGGGCCCAGGTTTTTGGGCTGAGGAGGATATAGGGAGAGAGCAGGGGCAGGGGATAAGACAAATGTCAGGCTCAGGAACATGAACTAGTGCTACCAAGAAGTCTGGGAGCATGGCACTGTCTACCCACAGGCGTCTGTGCACGCAGTGGTTACACAGTTAGTCACTGTCTAATCCAGGCATGCCATGACTAATCAGAGTGTGGAAGCCAAAATACACACGGAGACCCATAGACAAGCTCCATGCCTGGCTCCTGGGAAGAAGTACCAATACTTGGGGGTGTTCTAGTCTCATTTGGGGTTGGATATTTTGGCCAAAAAGGGGGCAATTTCAGTTTCTGTGTCAGAGATGATCATCAGGAAAGGCCGGTTGAAATATACAGTCAGAGGGTTCAGTTTTCCAGACATTGGGATAAATTTGACTCCTGTGGCAGCAGCTGCCTCTGTCCCTGTCTCAGCCACATCTAGCACAGACTTGTGGACCACCTGTAGGGAGAGAAATACATCACTCACTGGAGACCAGGGAGGGCAGGAGAGAGGCCTGGAGCAAGCAGTGAGTGCTAGCCCCATCTGCTGAGCTCTAACCCTGGATTTCCAAGTCTCTCTCTAGGGTGGGAGATGAGGGGCACTGAGATGAGTCTGCTCAGTGTCTGAATCCATGCTGCCCTCAAACCACTACAACAGGAGGACAGGAGTAAGCAATGCCAGGCATTCCCCACCAGCAGCCTCCTGACAGCCCCACAGGGAACAGCCAGTGTGCTGGCAGCCAGTGCAGGATTCAGCCTCCCTCCTGCCTACTTGAGATATACACCAGCAATGCACAGGGCACAGCTTCACATTCCCAGACTGCCACATCCTGCTGGTACAGATCTGAGCCCAGGGCTCTGAGCGGGCACTGGACAGAACATTGGTCACTGACAGGCTGTACACCTAGGAATGTAGTATGAGGGTCTAAGGCATCTTCTCTCCTATTCTTGGGGTTTTCCTCGGAACTGTTATAGATCCCTTGTTATTCCTTTTACTGTTAATATTCTGTGTGCTGGTCAAGAAGTGCTGTCTCAGGCCTGGAGTGTTGAAGCTGAAGCTGGACATGCTTTGTCTCTGCAGTGGATTGTGGGTGGCACCTGAGTGCAGCACGGTTTGGTATCCATGGTGATCTAACACCAACCATAGGTACTTCACCATGGACTCCTGGGTGTGGTTATGTCCAGGGGGTAAAGTAGGGACTGGCTGTATGCTCTCTGCAGGAGCATCTGGGGTATTGAGCTCTCCCCAGCATGAGGGAAACTGAGAAATACAGGTGTTCTCACCCATGATCCAATCCCAAATGCCCACATGACCTTAACCATCCACATTCAGGACCCAAGCTGAACCACTCCACATTTCTTGTCTTACCTGAGAGACTTTTAGATTCTTGGCTCCTGTAATTGCAGACAGGTCAGCCTCTGTGGAGAAGATGTCCCTGATGCCCAGTTCCGGAAGGATGCCCTCCAGGCTGTAGTCAGTAGAGATGGAGAACTTGGGCAGGTGGAGATCATCTATCATCCTGAGAATGAAAGAGAAAGCAAGAGTCCCTGGACTCTGTGGCTCATTCAATCCGCTGTGTCACTGGGGCTCCTCCACAGAGAGCCTCTAACTACAGGGAAGTCCTTTTCCCACCCATGCCTAGGCAACTTGCTCTCCCTACTTCATTAATTATCCATCAGCGCCTGAGAGTGTGTACAGTAGACAGGCAACCTGACTTGGTCCTAGCTGTTCCACGACTGAGAATGCTTTCCTCCTAGATCCATAAATGCAGCCCTTCCCTGTCATGCTGACCCTCAGACATCACCTAATGAGCCTTCCATTTAACCCAGCGCACTGCATCAGACTCCAGCTGTCCTTCTCCTCTGGCACTCCCCCTCTCACCTCACCACTCCTCACCTGTAACTTACTAAGTAATGATTATCTTTATCTCCCTTCTCTCTTTTCCTCCATTACAAGAAAGCCCATAAGGATTTTCTTGAAATTTTGTGCTTTAGTCTCAGATATTTCTTAGGGTAGATATTTAAGGCAGAGCTTGGCACATAGTAGGTCTTCAAGTCTTATTCCATGTATGGTGAATAATAAGTGTTAAGAGGATTGATAGGGCAATCTCCTGTCAATCACAATTCCCTCTGCCTTCCAATTCATTCTAGATCCCATGTAACATACAGCCTGTTCTAGCTGATCTCATCTTGTGAACAACAAAATGGACAGCAACTCAGGGTCTAAAATACATAACCAGCAGAGGTAAATTCAACTCAAGTCCACCTGTCCTACACCATTACACTATGTTCTAGTGTGACTATGAGGTACAAGGATACTGGGCCTCAGACTGAGGGCAGAACAGGGTCCTGTGGACATGCACCTGGGCCTCAGAGAGTCCTTCCACTTCCTCAGGGTCTCTGGTTGCAAGCTGACTTCCACCTGCTGCATCTTGCCCTGGTCAGGGAGGATAAACAGGGCGCTGGCATTTCCTGTGTACTTCAGCTCCACCACAGTGCAGTTCAGCTCCTCATCCCGGAAGTAGGGTGTTGTCAGGTCCTCAATGCTCATCATGGGCACCTTCACAGATCTCTTCTCATCCAAGTAGAACTCTGACTTGAATGTGTCAAGGGGGTCAAAGGGCACCTTCCATTTGCCTAAAGAAGGAGCAAATCATCACATTCAATAGCAGCAGAGACACTCCACCTCCTCCTCATTTAAGACCATTTCTGAGTTGTGACAGCAATCCCTCCATCTTCAGGCCCTCAAAGTGTCCCTTAGTGTGGCGTATGCCGAGCTGGGAAAACCTAGGGATTTGGTCAAGCTGCTAGCTATGAGCATTGTCTCCAGGCTTGTTTCAGAAGGGGGAACTTCAAAGCTACAGCCTGACTACTTGAGATCCTGACACAGTCAGGGATCTGGGGTGGAGTGTGTAAAAGAGACCAGAGTGAAGGTGGTGAGACTGGAGACAGGGGAGAGTTGAGGGTCATTTCTTCCTCCTCAGGGGAACCACGTCTGGAAGGCAATGGCTTGTGGGACAGGTTTCAGAGGAAACAGAACAGCACAGACTGAGTTCTGCCATGTCGTGGTCAGTTCATAATCCCATAGATTGTGGGCTAAGACATGGGTAACGAGTCCTCATCCCACACATGGTCTGTGGCCACCACCAGAAGTCACAGGTTCAGCTCAGGCTTATCCCAGATCCCTACTATGTGCCCCAATTACCAAAGCACACTAGGGACTAGATAGTGAAACAATTTCTTACTCTTGGCATCTTGAACACACATCCCTCCTTATACCAAACAGCACTTGAGACTGTGTCCTTGGGAGAGTTGTGAGAACAATGTCCTATAGTTTAACCCTTCAGGTTGTCACTCTGCTTCCACCATCCCCTGCCCACAGCAGCTGTGGGGCTGTCCTGTCCTCCTGTCTTCCTGTCTGTCCACTCCTCCTGTCCAATTGTCCTCTTATCCTGTATTTCTCTCCATTGCAACCTTGATTTTCTGTCCATAATTCCAGGCCTGCCCTCCCTCTGCCATAGACTATCTTTAATCAGCCCCAGATCCAGGTCTGGTCACATCATGACTTCTGTCAGGCACCAATTTCAGGGCTGTCACTTTGCTCCCTGTCTCTATCAGGCAGGATGTTGTGGGTGTGGGATCTCTGGATCCCCCCCCCCCCAGTACCATTATCTATAACATCTCCAGCTGGGTCTCCATCTATCTTGTACCCAAGTCTCATCAGAATCTCTGGCTCAGGAATGTGTCTTGGGAATTCTGACCTTTCATGCTAAGTGGCTAGTTATTTTACACAAGCAAAAATTCCATGAAGTAGACATTGACCAAACACAGAACACTGCCTGGCTGACACTTCCCCATCTCTAAAGTCTTTTACTGAGTCCCTGTTTCATTGTGCCAAGGACTAGCTTATTACAGAAAAGGCTCATGGGCGAAGTCCTGTATAACAAGTGTCAGCAGGCTCTTCACTAGCTGTGGGCTCTGCAACTTTCTCTCTTAAGATTAGGACAGTCAGCATCCCTAGGGCCGCAAGTCCCCACCTCACCTGGACCCTACTAGAGACAGAGGCTCTCCAACAGGGATGAATATTTCCTACAGGAGCACATTCAAAATGCCTATACTGGGCAGCCTGAGAGACTCCATATTTGTAGGGAAGAGCCATGGCTTCTGCACACTCAGGTAGAACTGGATATGTGAGCTATGGTATTCTGCTAGTAACTAAGTTTAAGTCACAGCCCATATCAGCCCTCTTAGATGGACAGATTAGGGTTTATGTTGACTATGTATCATGAACCATACCATTTCCAAACAAACCCAGAGGAAAAGTAAGGCCTTTGGGCAATAAGAAGCTAGGCACCTATGCCTACAAGGCTTAGAGCACCTCCTTTTCAGTTGTCATCCTGTTGACACAGGTACCCAGCCAAAATTCTTTCTCTCCACTCCCGAGCAGTGACTACTCTCACCTTTAAAGTAGATGTAATTCACCAGCACCATGGATGTCCTCTCATCCAGGTTTGAGATCAGCTCCTTGATCTTCCCCTGGGTCTGTTTCTTCACATAGTCATTGATGAGCTTTTTGGCCTCACGAGGCTGCTGGAAATCAGCTGTGAAGGCCTCAGCCTGGTATAGAGTCTTTGCCTTCTCCTGGAACTCTGCCAGGATCTGCAGGCGCTTTTCAATAAACATGGCACTGCCTATACTGATTTGCACCTGGTCCCTTGGCTGGCTGAGACTCTGTAGGAGATGCCCAAATCCCTGGTGGATGTCTGCCTCAGGGGTCTCTGTGAGATTGAACTTGAGACCTTCTAGAATCTCTTGCAGGGTGTTGCCCTTTGCTCCCAGGGACAGGATGGCCAAGGCAGCTGAGATGCTAAGTGGAGAGAAGACAATATTTTTATCTGGATCCTGCAAAACCAGCTTCTTGTAGAGGCTGAAGGCAAAGTCAGTGTTGATGGATGCCAATGCGAGACTGTCCAGTTGTGTCCCATTGTCTTGGTCTTCATGGAGTAGAGTGTCCTTTCCCAATGTGCCATCTGGGAAGCAGAGGACAGCAGGGCAGATCCCAGCCATCAAGAGCCCCAGAGCTGCAATGAAGGCCATCTTCTGTGTTCTGCAGAGGAAAACATCCTTTGAGTCTGAGAGGACCAGCTGGTGCTCTAAGCATCTCCTAATTCTCCCACCTGGCTGGCATTGTACTCTGCTGCCCTTTTTGCCTCTGTGACTGCCCACGGGAGGTGCTCAGGCCACTCCGATGACAGAATGATTACATGGATTCCCTTCTATCATGGAGGAAATGCTGTTGCAGAAGCCAATTTTCCTCACAGAGAATCAAATACTCAAGAGAGTTAAAGGGATATGCCAGTGTCAAAGAGCAAGCCAAACAGGAAAGGAGCGGGGGATGGGTGTAAGCCTTGTTTGTTCAGAATCTTCTCTCTCTCAAGGCACATGGACTCATTAGAAGGCAGGAACTCCTTTTCATTTGCAATTGTTCCCTTCCTCCAAGTTCCTGCCTGCTTGTTCCCAGTAGGCAGACTTCAGGAGCCCTCAAGCAGTAATTAGCACAGAGTCTATCTTAGGCTTTTGGGGACAAGTCTGCAAAATCTCAAATGAGTGGCCTGAATCCAGAGCGTATTTCTGGGAGTATGGATGTCAATTAAGAAGAAGCCCTGGGGACATCTGGTGCAGTGGCAAAGCCTTGAAACCTCTGAGAACAGGTATTAGTAGGATCAGTATGGGAAGGTGCTCTCAGCCCTGCCAGGGAACCATGTATTGTTTGGTACCTCTGGCTTAGAAGGCCTCCTGGTAGGAAGAAGACTGAACAGTGTCAGTCTCTGACACCCAGACCAGATCTCATGTTGGCTGTCAGAATGGTTGTGTGGTAGCAAGCAAATGGGTGGACCTCTCTGTACAGCTTGCTGAGGGGTCTAGGTTACATTATTGGTAAGTGGCTGGCTTGTTGTGGGCATTGGGAATGGTTGTCTGGAATGTCTAGGGGTCCATCTCCTCTATACACACCCAGTGTGGGGGCCACAGGCATCCTAATGGACTACAGTTGGATGCCTGTGATCCTGGTAAACAAGATCATCTACCTTTAGCCTCTGGCCATTTGTACAGGTGTGCAAAGGTGAATGTGGATGGTAAATGAGTGGGAGGCAGAGGAAGAAGAGAAAGGGGAGAACAGGAGTTTGGAAAAAGAAAGGGAGTGAAAAGTGGAAGAAAGAGGGACAGGGAGGTAAGGGGGGAGTCAGAGAGAGGAGGATGGAGCCAAGGGAAGATGGAGAGGAGAGAAGAGAGAACTGGAAGAACCAGAGGACTGTGTGTTGGTGCTAAGCCACTTGTGTAAATGCCTGCAGATGAGCCAGAGACCTCAGCAACTTGGCTGATTTTACTTTCAGACCGATGCAAACATTTCTTTGGAAAATCACTAAACAATATTTTGTGCCAAAATTATTTCCAGAGAAAAGAGGCTGCTCAGTTTGTACAAAAAGAGATGTGTCTCAGTGACTGAGCCATCTTTGCTTCCCTAGTTGAGGATGAAGCCCCTCAGCTTGGCCAGGGGATCTGGGATCTAAGAGGGAAGTGGAGTCCTAAACCCCCAGGCATCTCCTCTGTAATGTGAGCAACACAGAGCTGTCGCCTCATCCAGAGTGATTCTGCAACAGTCCTGTCTCATCTTAGCTATGACAGCAGCATGCAACTGGGTATCCCTCAAAACTTCCCCCTGTGGAGTCAGAGGAGCAGGCTCCATTTACTGTCCATGAACATAGACCACAGCCTCTGTATCTTCCATTGGCAAGAGAAACAGATCAGAGAGATTTTATGAACCCCAGAAATGTTCCCTGATTCTAGCCCAGTATCTCAGCCAAAGCCCTTGCCCCACCCCCACATACATAGGTTGTAGGCCATAACCAGTACCAGAGTCCTGGGAAGGCTCCTTCTGCCCCTGGAGTCAAGGAACCTTGGGCATTACCTGAAGAGCAGATACCAGCCAGCTGCCAGCCTCTGTGATAGGTGACTCCTGATGTTCAGGGCTGCCGCTTGCCTGGTGTGTTTTTCTCCCCAGGCACACTAAAGCCTATTTATCCCCACCAAGGGCTCCTCCCTCCTCTTAGGAAATGCTGGCTTGGACAAGCTGTGCTCTGTGCTCAAACTGGAAATGGACAGACTGGATGATTTCTGGTAACATGTATTTATAGACTCTATCAGAACTACTTCCTGATGGGAAAATTCTCATCTCTGTTCTACAGAAGCCTACTGGTCTCCTGGACATGTCTTCTGTTTATCAAATGGTTCAAAGTTGATGTGGAAATGGGGAGAAGTCAGAAGCAAAAGGAGAGTGCACAACCTCTGCCCCACTTGTCTCCAGGGAGAGTTTCAGCTAACATTTGTCCTGGACTGTCTAAGTCATTTCAGAAAGAAGAGAGCAACTCTATGTCTGTATCCTAGTTTCTCTACAGAACTTATATATTAATAAACACATGCTTGATGCGGACGGAAGCTGTCTCCAGCTATATACTTTCTGTCAGGATTGGCCAGATCCTAAATAGAGACTTGCTCTCCCCTCTTTAAGCTGCATTTCCCAACCTCTCTGTTGGGCTGGTGTTGGGAACCATGAGAGCCCTGAGATAAACATCCTGCCCCAGCTAATTGAGAACCCTGAGATTAACATCCTGCCTGACAATCACAAGGATCCGCTTGGCCCTGGGAAAAGAACATTCACGGAAATCCACCCCCTCTCCACCTGTCATCCACCCCCTCCCCACCTGCTACCCCGGAGCTCAACCCCAGAAGATTTTGTAACCTTCCATCTCCCTCCTTCCTCTCCCCCTCCCCTCCAAGATTTTTGCTTTAAATATGCTCGGCTGCACTAAGTGAACGGCTCTTGACAAGTAATGCTTCCTTGAGTCCTGTCGTCTCTCTCGCCCATTCTTTATTCACAGGTTGTGACCCTCCTCATTCCCCCAATAACTTGACCTGCAGGCCAGGTCAGGCTGGAATATCATGGTCAAATCACACATTTCCTTTCTTTAACACTTCTTCTTCTTCTTTTTTAAAGATTTACTTTTTTCTTTTTTTTCTTGTTAACTTTTATTTCATTATGATGAGAAAAGTTACATGATTTTATCTGAATTTGTTAACATTTAAAAACATATTTTAAGTAAATAGAATTAAATCACATTCTTGTTTCCCTTTTGTACCCCAACTCCTCCTAGAGACCCCCTTCAATACCTACAATATCCTTTTTGTAATATTCCTTAAAAGTTATAAAATATTATAACAATAAAAGTAAGTATTATAAAAGTTGTTTGATATACAACAACAATCAATTTAACAGTCTTATGTAGATGCTCATCTATAGCAATACTGAAAATACATTTTTCTCAATATAATTTTTAAATAACTCCAAACATATTAACTGTATATTTCAAAATAAAACATCACTACTAGTACTTTCTTAAATGAACATAAATATATAAAGTCTTTTTGTTTGTTTGTTTTATATTTAGTAGAGTTTAAAATCTTGGCTATTACTATGGTACAAGCCCAAAATAAGAACAATTTTTAAAAATTGGATTTCATTATAATAAGGCTGTACTTCAATAACCCTCACATCACCAAAGGATTTTACCTTCATTGCACCTAAGCTGAGAGTTGACAGTTCTGCTGCACCATGAAATGAATTGTAGGCACGATTTTTGGATACAGACTTCCTGCTATGGTCAAAGCTATTTGACTTGAGTGAGTGACTTTATTCTCAGCCTACAGAGAACAGGTTACATTCATTTAAGAAATGGTGTGTGTATTAATATGGTCTATCCATAAAGTCATTCACCAACTGTTTCAATGACCAATGGTTCTGCTTAGAGGGTGCACAGACATTAGGTGAAGGTAAGAATTTGGTTCATTAGCTGTGATAATTTGGAAAAGCATTCATCTC